>NC_083834.1:7543470-7798518 GCF_015708825.2 Lethenteron reissneri
ACGTTTCGGAGGCAACACAAGTCTCCGTCATCAGGTGTTGACCTTCTTTCAGCTTGTCTGCGATCGGTATCACTCTTGCATTTTTTCCCAACCCTTCACGTTATTATCGATTTGCACCATTGCCGTTGCTGTGCAAATCCACCATCGGGGGGTTATAAGGGTTGAAATAGATTTTTGGTGCTCGAACGTGACAAAAAATGGAGCTCGATTCGATTAGCGATTCCATGAACATTGTAATCAATAATTTATTCCAAAAAAAGGACCTACCGTCCTGCGTCACACGTGGGAACAGAGGTTTCAAGTAATAAATATATAAATGTTTATTGACCGGTTTCTTCGTTTTCTCATCCGCCCGCCCACTGCGCTGCCCAGGAGCTGTTCCCGAGGGAGCAAGAGGAGGAGGAGGATGAGACGGAGGGGTCGGGGGGAACCACCGCCCCATCGTGAAGCGCATCGCCAAGGAGGAGTTCCTGCTCACTGGGCCCGGCTCGCTCGGTCAGTCTGCCCGCCTGATTCATCAGCCCATTGTGGCAACATCCGTTGTTGTACACTGTGCCGTGTTCCCTGCCTCTTCACCAACCCGCACTGACAAGCGTGGTGTGAAGTACAGTCGGCTCTCGATTATCCGGAGTAAGGTGGGGCCAGGCGAGGTTTGGCCTGGATAAAACAAAGACACGAGTAATAAAAAAACTTCGTAAATTGGGCTCTCCTTCCCCTCCCTCCCGTGCCTAACCCCTACAGACAAACTCCTCCTCCCCCCCCCCTCCCGTGCCTAACCCCTACAGACAAACTCTTCCCCCCCCTCCCGTGCCTATATAAAGCCACAACAGCAGATAATTTTTCTCACCTGAAGACGGTCGCTTGTGTTGCGACCGAAACTTCGTGTTTTCTTTTATTATTTTTTCTAACTACGTGACTTTACCGAAAGAACCAGAGTATGGATTCCTGCAGTCACAAAAGCTTCAAATCAAGATAAAATTAGGCTATTAAATTATTGTTGCAACAACATGGAAATACTGTGATATATAGTGTATGATATACAGTCCACGATAATTGCTTTCTCCATTTGCCAGCATATACAGAGCAGAGCGAAAATTGCGCTGTCAGGAATCGCTGCGGTGCCTAACTTGCACAACAGTTGGTGGTGTGACTTTCGAGAGAGTGTGCAGCCGGTGCAATTGCACCGGAGCCCACAGGCCGAGGGTGAACCCAGATGCTGAGATATGAAGAGGTTGTTGGGTAAATTGGACCGGGTCACCGCATTGTATTCCTTGCCGACGCCAACCTACTCTTCGCCGCTGTCCGCAGGAATGTTCGTGACGTCGGAGGGTGTGTCGCGTCGGCCCCGGTCCGCTGGGGTGATGGCGTGCGCGGCGCCGCGCTGGCACCGCCGTACCTGCTGGCGCTGGGGGCCCAGCTCCTCACCGTGCACAGCCTCCTGGACCAGCAGCTCAAGCAGAGCATCCCCTTCACGGGCGGGCACTGCCTCGACAGCCTGGAGGGTACGTTGCCCAACGACTCGTGTCTACGCCCCCACAGCCAAGCACCCACATCTTCCCCGTTCTTTCGACGGGTTGTTGACATGAACAACCGCGCCTCCGATCAGCATAGTTGGCTACGTACGTTTGCGAAAGAAGTTCAACATGCGTACGTACATCGTTCAGACTGTTAAGACAAGTGAGTGGGCTTGGGTAGGACACATCGCTAGAAGGGATGTTGGCTGTTGGGCGAGATTGAGTACGGGGTGGCAGGCGAGGAGTGGAACGAGTCCGAGAGGATGACCACTGGAGAAATGGAGCGATGAAATCAGCTTGTGGTGCGTGGGTGCCAAGTGTATTGAAGGTGTTGGAGTGAGTAAACGTGTTTCAGTGAGTGTTCGTGTGTCTAGAGCCTAATCTTTATTTGAAGCTTTCGTGACTGCAGGAATCCATATACCTACGTGACTTTACCGAAAGAACCAAAGAGTATGTCTAGAGCCTGTTTTGGTAATGCATTGCTGAAAGAGGCCACCCCACGGCCATGTGGATCATGGGAATAATTTGAGCACCGTTCATTGTGCTGGTCATTGTGAGTTGGTGAAAGAAAGGTGGCCGGGGCCAGTTCATGGGTGCCACGGTTGCGAGATGTTAACTACCTCGCCTGGTATACAGGAGGTCGTCGGTCGATCCCGACCCTAACGCCTGTTGATTTATTTATTTTGTTTCTATTAATTTAATTTTTTACCTACGTGACTTTACCGAAAGAACCTAAGAGTATGAATCCTTGCAGTCACGAAAGCTTCAAATCTAGAATTAAAGTGATACCAATTTTATCGACCCTGGAAGGATGATGGGCCGAGTCAATCCACCCATCGAGGATTTGAGCTCGCGACATTCTTATCGCGAGCTGCTCTCTCTACCCATTAAACACTTCCTCGCCAGAGGTGCCTGGGTAACCGGTATTGTGCGCCCGATAGTACGGGCGTGACGAATTGGTTGCGGTGACGCCGGGGGCGCCATTGCGTGCTCGCGGTGCAGGGAAGCTGCTGGCGTGCGCGGGCGGCCAGCTCTTCGCGCTGGAGCCGTGCTCGCTCGAGATGCCAAGTGGGGGACCTGCTGGCGGGAGGCCGCGTCGACCAGGCGCTGGAGCTGGCGAGGGCGTCGCGTCACACGATGCCCCGCGACCGCTACGCGGTGAGCTGCTCACGAGTGAACGCACCATCGAACGCACCATCGCACGAACGCACCATCGCACGCACGCGGCGACACGGCCGAGTGGTTGCACGCTTGCCCGCTCGCTCGTTGTACTCTGTTGAGCTTGAACTTCTTTCGCACCGTACGTAGCCAACCATGATAACACTGGTCAACACACTTTTTCTGGCATAAGGTATTCCAACGGTTTTAATGTAATTTTGGGGTGCTGATTCCAAATCTGGAATCAGTTTTTGTCTATCACATCAGGTTTTTGAGATCTCAAATATTGCATTTTCAATAAAAACTGCAGAAGAAAAATATTAAATAAATGTGGATATCTACATAAAATTATATTATAAACACACTATCCTAAAAATACAGCACCATATTTTAACACTAAAGGAGTCACTGGCTCGCAACAACTTGCAATCATATGTGACAGAGTTAATTTCGGGTGAAATCAATGAAAATGGGGTATGCCAATAGCATAAAAATGAGATGTGATAGTGCAAATCTGAGATCAGATTTGGAATCAGCACCCTGAAACAACTGCAAAGTCCAGGCCAGAAAAAAATGTTTTTTTTTTTGTTGACCAGTGTAATCAGAGGGTACTCTCAGGTTAGAGCGCTCCGGTTTGTTGGGCTGCATATTCCTTCAATCTGCATCGACAAATGTGGCCCCCTTTAAGTCATAATTTCTCTCCAGTTTTACAGAGAAGATGCTGGAAGTTAGACACCACGTACTGATACGTTCCCGCTTGAATGCATATTCTTCTGATATATAAACAGACAAGGCTACGTGCATTCGACACATCCTTGTCTGTTTACATACAAGTACAATAGCCACCCTATATGTGTGTTTAAACGTTTCTAACTTAATTTGTCATTGTAATTTGATTTAAAAAATGAATCTGTCCGAGGCCAACTTCTGCGCATGGAAATGCATAATTTAACATTGGTTTAATTTTCGTGAAATATTTTCAATTCTTCACTCGGAGAACCCTGTAGAGCGGTAAATGCGCACTGCTCTGCGAGCCCGGGCACTCGACTTAAATTGTGGCGCGCGGGCAACATCAGTGACGAGAATAACTGAACCGGTTCCTGGGCCTCCCCCGAGGTCCACGCAGTCTGAAACGAGTACTGTGTGCACTTGCCCCAACATTCCGTTAAGGCTGTACGGGGATCGTGTGTGCTGCGCATTCCCAGTCGCTGTACGAGCGCGTGAAGCAGCAGGCGGGCTTTGTGGAGTTGGCGTTGGGCCGCCTCCCTGAAGCCACGGAGCTTTTCAGGTATCGGCAGTGCCGGATCAAGCTAGTGCGGGGCCTGTAGCAAATGTTTTAAAGGGGCCCTAAATAAAAAAAATACACAAATATTAAAACACACATTTTTTTACTTGCATAGTAAAGTAATTGTATTTTTTCATTTGCTATACAGCCAGATAATACGACAAATCGCTAACCTTAAACACCAAAGTCATTCATAAAAGTTGAAGGCGGTATAGTACTATAGTAATAGAGCAAGTGTAGATTCACTGAACCGGAATTCATAGCTTGAAAGCATTTAGCACGGGACCCTTGAAATTGCGGGGCCCATAGCATATGCAACTTTTGCTACTCGGATAATCTGGCACTGGGTATCGGACAAACTGAGTTAACACGGGAACAACAACAACAGCTGAGTGGTTGCTTGACTTACGTCAGAAACACCAAACCCAATGGCGTAGCGAGGTTGGCGTCAGCCTTGGTGCAAGCGGTGAAATGTGCCCTCCCTCCCTGCCCAATTTATCCCCCAATTATTAATAGCCAAGAGCGGGGGCCCCTCCATCCTGCGAGCCCCCGGTGCACACTTGATAGCCACAACATTGGAGGCAACGCTATTGGAGAGGTTCCATGTTCGTCTATGGGTTCCTACATAAGTCTGTGGGCAGGGTGACGTAGTGGTAACACTAGTACCTCGCAGTAAGAAGGACCTGGGTTCGATTCCTGAATTGGTTGCCTTTTGCGTGGAGTTTGTATGTTTTCTGCATGGCTTTCCTCCGTGTTCGCCAGTTCCCCCCACAAGCAAAAAACACACACTATAACTGCTATTGGCCAAACATCCCAATCCTGACAATTCGGTGATGAAATTATTAATTGAATTAATGGTTGTTGCAGTTAACTATTAATCGAACGTGTTGTTAAATTAACGAATGGTGGCTCGACAGGAGCGGCCGCCTGGACGTGCGCGAGCTCGCCTCGCTGGTGCCCGACCTCCTGCCGCCCTCCTCCTCCTTCTCGCGCACGCACCCCCCGCTGCACCCACACGCCGACCTCACCACGCTCACCGGGGGACGCCCCCACCTCGCCGCCTCCGTCCGCCGCTTCCTCGCCTCCCGCCTGGCGGAGGCGCGCTCCGCGGGGCCCCCCGACTCGCGCGCTGTCGTGCTCATCGGCGGCGGCGGGGGGGCTCTCCCCAGCCCCCCCCCGCCCGGCCCGCCGGGCTGGCGGGAGGACGTGGACACGGCGCTGGTGAAGCTGTACGCCGAGGAGGGGGACGAGCGGCTCTTCGACCTGCTGGCGGGCGGCGACTGCGCCGCTCACTTGCAAGACTCTGCCGCTCACCTGGAGCGCCTCGGCAGGTGAGTCTTCTTGAGTCCGTGTGCGCGCGTGTGTTTGTTTGTGTTTTGTCGGGAGTGGGGAGCGCTACCAACCTGGCGACCCGGGTTCGATTCCCGCTCACGGCCAACACCAGTGACAATTATTTGAACTGATCGTCTTAGCCTCAAATCAGTATCTGGTGCGGTGTGTAAACGTCGCCACTGGGGAGACAAAGGCGGTCGGGCGTGGTGCTGGCCACCCACCCCCTCGTGTACTGTTGCGGCCATCATAGGAGCTCGCAAACAGCACTTGCCCCAACAGTCTATTGAGGCTACAAGGGGGATCTATTTCTTTGTCGTGGGGAGACAAAGGTGGCCAGGCGCGTTGCTGAATACACCATCACCTCGGGCGCCGTGCTGCTCTTAATAGGAGCTCGCAAACAGCATTTTCTCCGACAGTCTGTTTAATGCAATACGGGGGCATCTGTGCGCCTGCACACGAGTTGATGAGATCCCTCCGTCCCTGTGGTGGTTATCTCCTGCGTGTGCACTGCAGGTATTTTGCACTCGGTCTGCTCTACCACCACCATCAGCAGGACGACGTGGCACTGCAGGTGAGGCCTCGCGGGATTGAACCTTCGCACGCCCACTGGGTCCACCCGCTAGCCAATGCCGGATTATCTTAGAAGCAAAAATAGTTACATGCTATGGGCCCCGCGCTTTTTAAGGCCCCGCGCTAAATGCTTTCAAGCTACAAATTCCGGTTCAGTGATTCTGCACTTGCTCTATTACTAAAATGTAATGTCTTTAATATGCAAGTGAACAGCCTGTGTAAGTCTACACAGGGGGGATCTTTTGTCTTCGTGTTCTCACCAGTACTGGGTGCGAGTGGTTGACGGGGAGCTGAGCGACGCATCGCGGCCCGACCTCTTCTCATTCGTCGTCGACTTCCTGAGCTACTGCCCGAGCGCCAAGCTGGTGTGGAGGCACTCCGCCTGGGCCCTGCAGCGCAGCGAGGAGGTGAGCTCACCGCCAGCGGCGGCGCGCGCGGCACACGCCGAGCGTCGTAGCTGTCGAGTGTGCAGGCGGTGGTGCAACTGCACTGGGGGCCCATGGTGCTCGGGTGGGGGGGAGAGGAGAGGATGGAGGGGGGCTACGAAGTTGGGGGAGGGTAGGCAAAGGAGAGTACTGGCAATCGGTCGTGGGTAGCGTAGGGCAGCGTAGGGCTGCGTGGGCAGCGTGGGCAGCGTAGGGCAGCGTGGGCAGCGTAGGGCAGCGTAGGGCAGCGTAGGGCAGCGTAGGGCAGTGTAGGCAGCGTAGGCATTTGCCTGTGGTTTTGGAGGGGCCGGCAATGTCAAGTTTGTGGGCCATCTCGCTCGGAGTGGGTAAGCCTCATGATGGCCACGGACCGTTGGAAATGTACGTATATATGTTGCACTTCTTGCGCACCGTAACGTAGTCAACCGCGCTAATCGAAAATGAAGTTGCGTGTCGCATGAAGTCGCGGTTCTGTGTGATGTGAAATCGCGGGCCGTTTGAATTTTAAATTGCGGGGCCGCATGATATGAAGTCACAAGCTGTAGGCTCCCCACCGCCTGCTCTGCACGCTTGACGACTGGAGCGTCGCCCGGTGCCGCGAATGAAAGGGGGCTCCATGTTGGCCGCTCAGACAGGAGTCCACATCTTCACCAAGCGGCCGTGGCGAGAGGAGGGGGAGGCGCGGGGGAGCGAGGAGCTGTGCCCCGACGAGGTGGTGCGGTTCCTGGGCCAGTTCCCGCGTGCCCTGATGGCCTTCCTAGAACACCTGGTGCTGGAGAGGCGGGTGCAGGTGTGATCGCACGTCCACGGCTGTGTGCAAGTGTGCATGCGTTGACTCGTGTGTGGTGAGCGGCAGTGCATCGATTGGCGCGCTACGAACCTGGCGACCCGGGTTCGATTCCCGCTCACGGCCAATACCAACACCAGTGACGATTATTTGAACCGGGACGCAGTATATTGACCCACCATTGGTGATCAGTGATGACTAGTGATGATAACAAGTATAACCCGTAAAAACAAAGTTTTTAACTCTAAATCCTTTATATGCGTGGCGGCTAGAGTCCTCTCGTCCTCTGGCTTGAGATGGCTGCCACCTATGGGTCAGATGATTGTCTGCAGTATTAAACAATTGGTAATTAAATATTTAATTTGTTTTCCCTAAACAGTGTAAAATTTTGGAAAAAAAATTTCACGAACATTAATTGTCTCGCACAACGAGTCTGTGTGCAAAATGTCAGCTCGATTGGATCACGGGAAGTGGGTTAAAAAACGACCGAAAGGTTTGCACGGTCGTAAGCAAGCAAGCACGCAAGCAAGCAAGCACGCAAGCAAGCAAGCACGCAAGCAAGCACGCAAGCAAGCAAGCGAACTTAATATAAAGGATTTAAAAATGGTAGTGATGATAGTGATGATGACTTTGCTGATGTAGATGATTGTGGTGGTGGTGGTGGTGGTGATGATGATGATGAAAATGGTGATTCTGATGAAGATACTAACTTTAATGACTGTGATGGCGATGGTGATGGTTTCATATGTCCGATGAAGAGAAACAATAGAGATTCAGTTCTGAGCTGATTCAGCCACTCAGTTGCTTTGTCTGAGAGTTGGGGAATTGCAGACACACTTACCTACCGAACTACCCACCAACTCACCCACCCATTATATTTATATTTGGGGAAGTGAAAAGTTTATCGCTGCACGGCTTGTTGTTCGAAGCTGCCAATCCAGTTTCACGCAGCCGTATTCAGGCAGTGTGGTGGTGGATTTACTGACGACCTGCGTGTTGTAGAAGCTGGGCAGTGTGGTGGTGGGTTCACTGATGAGCTGTGTGTTGTAGAAGCTGGGCAGTGTGGTGGTGGTGGCGATGGACTTGCTGAACAGGGTGTGTATTAGGCACATTGAATCCCAGGCGTTGGTTCACGCTGTGTCAACGCTGAAGTTCCCCTTGTGCAGAGTTGGTGCCGCGCATTTCCAAAGCGGCCGAGTTGTGGATCTCATGGCGCGGACGCGGATATTTGTGTTCACATCGTCGTCGATTGGAAGGAGATTTGGGCCGACATCCAATCGGTGCCGTCAACGGAGCAATACAGCATCGCGCCGAATATATCTGGCGGTGCGATATTTGACGGGACATGGTGGTGATGATGGTGATGATTTTGAAGATTGTGATGATGATAATGATGGCGGTGGTATTGACGATGATGTTGATGACGACGATGATGGTGGCGGTGTTAACTGTGATGATGGTGGCGACGTGGCCCAGGAGGAGAGGCATCACACGCACCTCGCCACACTCTACTTGGAGGACGTCCTCGACATTCTGTGCAACCATCAGCCTGACGACCACGGGGGGTCACCGGGTTTCACGGCGGGGTCACAGGGCGCCAAGCTGGCCGCGGCACGGGCCAAGCTGCAGCTCATGCTGCAGGAGTCGGAGCTCTACCGTGCGGAGTTCCTGCTCGGTGAGTGGTGGAGGTGGTGGTGATGGGTAGAGAGACACGGGGAGTGTGGGGACAGACACGGGGAGTGTGGGGAGAGGCTAGGAGAGTGTGGGGACAGACACTGGGAGTGTGGGACACGGAGTGTGGGGAGAGGCTAGGAGAGTGTGGAGGAAGACACACGTGCAGTGTAAAGTGGAGCCCAGGCAGGTGGCTTCATCCCTCGAGATGTTTGGAGTTAGATGGGGCCCAGCTCTTGACAGTGCTTGACCCCCTTTTAAAAGCAATCTCATGAAATACGCAATCTGGCCACCAAGCCTTTAATTCCCTATTTATATAATAATATATTGTCATTGTCGAAATACTGCTGGATAAACGCCTCCCTTCCCGTCCCCTCTACTCCCACCCTCCCCCCCCCCCGTCTCTCTGCTCTTCGACATCCTCTCCCTGTGCCCCTTCCCCTCCCTGCAGGGAAGCTGGGTGCCTCTCCGCTGCTGGCCGAGCGGGCCTTGCTGCAGGGCCGTCTGGGCGACCACGGCGGCGCCCTGCACACTCTGGTGCACGGCGCGCACGACCTCCCCGCGGCGCGCCGCTACTGCTCCCGCCACCCGGACCCGGCCCAGCGCCGCCGCCTCTTCCACCTCCTCCTCTCCGCCTGCCTGGTGCCGCCGACCGGGCCCTGCCAGTCCAACGGGCCGGAGCGCGGCGCCGCCCGCAACGGGACGGGCGCGGGGCCCGACGACGACGGCGCCTACGACGGGCACGACGGCGCTCGCCGTGCCGTCGAGACCGACGCCGTGGCCGTGGCGGACCTGCTGAACGGCGAGGCCCCCGAGTTCGAGGCGTCCGCCGTGCTGGCGACGCTGCCCGAAGGCTGGTCGGCGGGGCTGCTGGCGCCGTTCCTGCGCGCGGCGCTGCGGGGCAGCCTGCACGCGCGGCGCACCGCGCAGGCGCAGCGCGGGCTGGCGTGCGCACAGAACCTCGCGCTGCGCAAGGAGAAGGTGAGAGAATGTGTCCTTGTGTCCGTAACGGGGAGACGGTGCCGTAGCGGTTAGCCCGCTGGACTACTCGCTACTCACTAAGCACCAGGACCCCCTAGCCCCTACACACTAACCAATACCCCCTAGCCCAGGGGTCGGCAACCTACGGCTCCGGAGCCGTATGCGGCTCTTTACGGGCTGCTTCTTGATGATATGTACGTATGTACAGTATGTACTCAGATGCATTGCGGCTCTTGAAATACTGAATTTTTTACCGAATTGGAAAGAAATGGCTCTTCTTGTTATTTTGGTTGCCGACCCCTGCCCTAGCCCCTCACCCTAGCCCCTACACACAGCTGCTTACACGAGTCCCCGACACACTAAGCATGCTGGTCGCATTGTTAATGCGCACCATTTATTATGCTGCGCTCCGAACCTGGAGACCCGAGTTCGATTCCCGCTCGTGGCCAACACCAGAGACGATTATTTGAACAGGCCCTGGGCTTCTCCTAGATCGACTCAGCCTCAAATGAGTCCCTGGTGTGGTGTGTTAACATCGCCACTCAGGAGACAAAGGCGGTCGGGCGTGGTGCTGGCCACCCAGCCCTTCGTGTGCCGTGCCGGCCTTCATAGGTGCTCGCTAACAGCACTTGCCCTAACATTCTGTTAAGGTTTCTGAGGGATCTTTGTCTTGTGTGTCCATAACGGTGCGGGCTTTATGACTGTCGTAGAGATGATCCTGTATGATTCAAACTGTGCTAAAAAGTGGCATTGAGATCGGCTACCTACTTTATTAATTACCGGCCAAATTTATCCAAAGTTTTCCCAAAACTTGGAGACAAAAAACGAGAGCAAAAATAACTACTTTATTTACAAATATGCACACGCATTTTGCCCTCCCCTTTGGCTTCTGTCTTGCGAATCAAATACTTCCAAAGACGAGCGCAATTTCAAGCAGGTAGGTTTTGCGAGCGTCGTAGTTTTGGATGCGCGCAAGCGATCATCGTCCGTTCTCACTCGCCGTGCGGCGCTGTCCTCTGCCCATCCGTGCCTCCATCTGCCCCCCCCCCACACACCCACCGCCCCCCCCCCCCCGTAGGCCTCTCTGTGCCTGCGGCCCGTGGTGCTCACGGAGCGTACCATCTGCCCCATGTGCCAGGGGGTGTTCTCCGAACCCGAGTTTGCGCGCTACCCCAGCGGTGCGGTGGTGCACCCGGCGTGCGCCCGCCAGCGCTCGGTGTGCCCCATCACGGGCCACGTGTACTCGCCGTGACGGCGCCCACCCGCCCCGTCCGTCCGTCCACTCCATTGTGTCGTAAAACTTTAAAAACTATTGGCCAAGCCGCTGCTTGGCTGCGGCGTCGTCGGACCCAATTCGCCACGAGTCGAGGATTTCGCCAATTATTATTTTTTTTTGCGCGGAAACTTTGTGACAGAGCGAACAAGAAGACCAGGGCTTTAATGTCAGCTGGATCGGTTTGGGTCAGCGACCGGGGAAAAATGTTTCCACACCCGGCAACATCGCATCCAGGTATCCATCTCGCTGTGGCTGTGGTCGCTGGTCACTTGCACACCTGCTCCAGTCTGCCAGTGACCCGGAAAATATTCCATTAGGGGAATTAAGCCCTGAGAAGGACCCAACTGCGAATTCTACCCTGCCAAAAAATACTCGATTATGATGATGACGACGACGCGGGGCCTGAAGTCATGAATTTAAAGAAATGTCTCCCTCTTGGCGATGAACGGAAGGGTTTGCCCTCGCCGGAAACAAACCACGACCATATCCTCAATTAATGATTTTACTTTCCTAACCTTGGTTTTGCGATATATCCGCGAGCGACGTGTCGTGGGATCGCTCACCTGTGCATGCGGATGGGGGGCATGCCGCTAAGCGGTAGTCGCTGCTCGTAGGGACGCGCATATCATGAGAGCAGGGCTGGGGAATCTTTTCTTTGCCGAGGGCCAAATAGAACTGGCACATACATGTGGCGGGCAACAGCACTTGAAAAACACACACACCTTAGACATATATGTAATAATAGCGTACAAAAATAATTGAGGAACACCTATAATTTTAGAAACGCAGTGCTGCCAGGTGGAAAAATATTGCCCTCTAGTGCCCGATGAGATGCTTGCAGTAACAATGAATTGCGGGCCACTGTTCGGAGGTAGTTAGGCCCCTTTGGTGGCAGCCGGCCATATGAAACAAAGTAATGGGCTACGTCTGGGCTGCATCGGCCATAGGTTCCTCACCCCTGCTTATAAAGTAATTACCAGAGTGATTGTGGCAAATATAGGACAGACGTAGAGAGACGCAGCTCGCTGTCGGCTCATCGTGTTTTGTTTTATGATCGATTGCTACTGCCGTCCATTTGGTCCTCATCTGAAGAGGGGGAGACCCTTGGCTCTGGCCAGCCGGCCTCCGCGAGCTCGGCATAGACCGTAGAATTGTCCGGCTCTTGTCGGCTCTGGCCTAGATGTGAACGTGACTCGTCCAGCTTTGCACGGCGTCGTGTTGTGTAGCGTCGTGCTGGATCGTGCGGCTGCAGAGAGTGGAGGGTGCCACCGTCAAATTGTGACCCCCAGGAGAAGAGTGATACGCCCGATTAATTATTAAGTAGACGTGTAATGACTCGTCGATTAAAATAGATTCATATGCTCACAGCACACGCTTAAAATTGCACACCTCAGAATTTATTGTTTACAATTTATGATAATTATATACTCATATCAGCGTGTAGTAATTGAAACAACGAGACGAAAAATATGCGGTAGACTATTAACAGAACAACGGTAAGAACGGGACAAAACAAAATTAATTCTTTACTTGAATCGTGACAGTATTCATTGGATCACCATGAAGGTGAATTGCCACGTGTCCTTTCTAGATTTGAAGTTTTCGTGACTGCAAGGGTCCATACTCTTTGGTTTTTTCGATCAAGTCACGTAGGTAAAAAATAAAATAAATAAAATCACGACGTTTCGGAGGCAACACAAGCCTCCGTCTTCAGGTGGCACCGTCACAGCAAAATTGCTGTATCAAGTGGGGAGAACTCTAAGAGACACGAGACTATGTCACATGTCCGTCACTCGGTGTTGAGCCGTGTGGTGACGAGACCAGGTGAGTAAGCTGTGCGATTTATTGCGGAATTGTGGGACTTAGGCGAGGGGGGGGGGGCTTATTGATATATATTTTTTTACCAGCGAGCCAAGGTAATGACAGGTGATTTGAGGTGCGTGTTGCTTTGGGGGCCCATGTTGAGTTACCAAGGGGGCATATGGACGGTTGCCCCCTTTCCAAAATCTTTGGGGTGCGAAGCTGCCCCCTGTGACCTATGGTCTCACAGCCATGACATGCAAGCCTGCTGATTATAGTTGACACGTAGCACACTCTTAATATGGTTGATAGGGTTAATATGACACTTTTCCTCCACGATGGCAGGGCTATAATTGGCATGGGTCCTCGTGGGAAGGAGAATTAAATGCCCGCCCTCTTAATTTGTAGCATGGCAGATCGCCCCTCTGGTCCGTGGGCACTGGTAGCTTCGCCACTGATGGTCACCCCACTTACGAACACGGCGGTTTGGATGTGGGCCACACGGCAGGACGGATGGCTGGAGCAAAACACTCGTCGGCTTTGGAGAGGGATAGCTGATCAGTGGCAGTTCAGGCGAAGTACTCTAAGATTGCATCTGTGCTGTATGTGTTTGTGTGCATTGGGGGGCTAGTACAATGTGGTAGCGCACTGCGCTACGAACCCGGTGACTTGTTTAATTCCCAGCTGTGGCTAACGGTGATAAGTGTATAATGCAGTCCTGGTCCTCCCCTAGATAGACTCGGCCTTAAATGAGTACAGTACCTAGTTTTGTGTGTAAATATAAACACTGGGGAGACAAAAACTCAATAATGAGGCTGCCCACACTACTCCCTCGTGTGCCGAGGTTACCTTAATAGGTGATCGCTAACAGCGCTTACCCCAATAGCCGATAAGGCTATGCGGGGGTATTTTGTGTGTGTGTGAGCAGGTTTGCTTGTGAGTTCATGGCATGTTACAAAAGAATGAGTGATGCGGAGTATGCGTGGCTGTGTAGTGTGCCCTTTGGTTATCTGTATGAACGTGCCTTGTCATTGTACGTGGGGAACTTTCACACCTCCGATTAGCACGGTTGGCTACGCAGAAGTTGTACGTACATAGATACAACTTGTTGAAGCCGATGCATCTCCCAGTAAATCCCAGGTAGTTAACCCATTACATCTGGTTCCGGCCCATCGCCTGCCACCTAACCCTGGCGCAGAACTGCTGTGGTGATGCCACTCGGTGGCGAATGGTGGCCGTTGTACATGCATGTGGTACACTCTTCATAACACCTGGTTCCGACCTATCACCTGCACCTAACCTGGCACACAGCTGCTGTGGTGATGCCACCCGGTGGCGAATGGTGGCTGTTGGAGATGCATGTGGTGCGCGCTTCACCTGGAATTGCGTCGGATCTCGGAAGCTCAGCAGGTTTGTGCCCGGATACCGCTTCTTGGGTCGATGACCACCGAGCACAAATCGGGTGTCATGGGGCTTGCGGGTCGGTGCTTGGCAGTAAAAGAGCGCAGTGCTTCCGTTCTTACACTCGCCAATCTTCCCGGCCTTATCCGACCACTGCCCAGCATGGTCAGGTATTGTCAAGTGACCCCACGACCCGCCCAGGTGTGGTGGAGGCCCTCATCCAAAAGTGGATTGATAACAAGGGCTCTTTATGTATGGTATGTATATACTAATGTATGAATGTGCATCTGTCAGGGTCTGTGACGATGGGCCAGTCCAAAGTTCGCAGAATTATTACATTCACAACGATATCAATCCTCTTCTTGGTTCTTTCGGTAAAGTCACGTAGAATGGAAATAATACAATAATAAAAATTTAACATAAAATATTCTCGCAATGTTTCGGCCACAACGCAAGCAGCCGTCCTCAGGTGGAGAGCAGGTCTGTCGAGTAGACAGAGTCTGACAGACCTGCTCTCCACCTGAGGACGGCTGCTTGCGTTGTGGCCGAAACGTCGTGAGAATTATTTTATTATGTTTTATTTTTATTATTTCCATTCTACGTGACTTTACCGAAAGAACCAAGAAGATGAATCCCTACAGTCACGAAAGCTTTAAATCGAAAGATATCAATCGTCATCGATGTGTCGGCTTTCAGTTTCCGACCGGCTCAGCGGCGGCAGGGTGATCGGCTCGCGCTTGCAGAAGGTTGCGAGTTCAACTCTGACTCTGTTGGTTGACTCAGCCCCACGGCGTATTGGCAGCCACTTACACCCCCCCCCCCCGGGTCGGCGTGCATCACACGGCACCCGCGGTCTCGTCGCGTTGTGCTGGTGTAACGTGCGGGAGTAAGGGCGATTTCACCGGTTTAGCGCAAAAAAAAAACATTTGTAAGAGTCGCTGCTGTTTCTCCACGACTCAATTGCACGCTGCCTCCCAAGCTCGTAATAGGCATGTCCTCCTCGTGCGATTGCCCCCCCGCCAAAGGCATGCGCCCACAACAGCTGGCATGGGCGATAGAGCAAGGAATAAAATGGGGGGGGGGGGCGGTGCCAATTTCCATTCCTCTTCGTAGCCCAGCGTCTGGGCCCCCTTGGCGCAGTTGCACCGCCTGCACGCGCCACACCCCCAAATTAGCACGGTTGGTTACGTACGGTGCGAAAGAAGTTCAGCATACAGCTGTGACTCAAAGCAAATTCTATATTCATCACCCCCCTTCAAGTTGTGATGAAATAATTCCGCAAACATTTTTACGCAATCTTGTATTTGTGTATGTGTGTGTATACGTGTGTGTTTGTATACGTGTGTGTGTGTTTGTAGGGGAGCGGTAGTGTAGCGGTTAGCGCGCTGCGCTATGAACCTGGCGACCCGGGTTCGATTCCCGCTCACGGCTAACACCAGTGACGATTATCTGAGCCGGTCCTGGGCCTCCCCTAGGTCGACTCAGGCTTAAATAAGTACCTGGTGCGGTGTGTAAACATCGCCACTGGGGAGACAAAGGCGGTCGGGCGTGGTGCTGGCCACCCACCCCCTCGTGTACCGTTCCGGCCTTCATAGGTGCTCGCTAACAGCACTTGCCCCTACAGTCTGTTAAGGCTCTACGGGGGGATCTTTGTGTGTTTGTATAGACGTGTGTTTCTATGAATCTGTGTATGAGCTATGACTACAGTTCGTGTGATTTTATGGGATGCATAAAGATGCAGACAATAAAATACCATTTATTTCAAGCTGATGGGAGTGCACTACTTAAACAAATTTAAAATAAAATTAAACAAACGTCCTTGTGTGGTTGAATCAATGCTGCTGAAACAATAAGAAATACTTCAATACGGTAGATTTTTCGTGGAGAGTGATTTTGACAGGGTGAAGGTGACGTCTGCTTATTTACCACGTAGCAGGTATGAAGCGATACAAACGTTATACTTTGAGGAGTTAATAAAGTATGATATATATTAACACCTTTGGTTCTTTCGGTAAAGTCACGTAGAAGGGAAATAATAAAATAACAAAAATATGAAACAACACAAGCAATCTGATGATGATTGCTTGTGTTGCAGTCGAAACGTGCGAATTTTAATTGTTTTATATTTTAGCTATTTTATTATTTCCCTTCTACGTGACTTTACCGAAAGAACCAAGAATATGAATCCCTGCAGTCACGAAAGCTTTAAACCTTTTAACACCTGTTGTATTGCCAGAAAGGGTAAAACCTCTTATTTTTCACACTTTTTAAGCTGGCAAAAAGGTTTTATGAGTTAAGTTTTTTTTAAAAGCACCCCTAACAACGCTCTCGTCTGCCTATTTGACTGCTTATTTTGATCCCGATCCGCCTTCAGTAACTGCCGTAGATGCCACACACTGGAGGACAAGCGCAAACTACAGCACTTAATTCTCGATTTGAAGTTTTCGTGACTGCAAGGATTCATACTCTGGGTTTTTTCGGTAAAGTCACGTAGGTAAAAAATAAATAAATGAAAAAACAACTCGATTTAATTAAGTTTTTTCATTTATTTATTTTTACCTACGGAACTACAGCACTTCTAGATTTGAAGCTTTCGTGTCTGCAAGGATTCATACTCTTAGGTTTTTTCGGTAAAGCTACGTAGGTAAAAATAACTCAATAATAAGATATACAAAATTAAAAAACATTTTTATTTATCTTATTGTTAAAATACATGTTTTTATTATGTATTTTTATTATTTATTCATTTTTACTTACGTGACTTTACCGAAACTACAGCACTGTCGTAAGCAGAAGTCTGTTGTGTATCCACATTCAAATTAAACACTTTGCCAAAAGCCCACGTGTGTGGAAATGTCATGGGGGGGTGTAACGCAGGCGAGCTCCGTGCCTAACCCACCCCCCTCCCCCATTACCTGCACAGGTGTGGGATAGGGCTTCATCCAGCAGTGGATTTTTAAATCCTTTATATTAAGTTCACTTGCTTGCTTGCTTAGGACCGTGCAAATCTTTCGGTCGTTTTTTAACCCACTTCCCGTGATCCAATCGAGCTGACATTTTCCACACAGACTCGTTGTGCGTGACAATTAATGTTCGTGAAATTTTTTTCCCCAAAATTTTACACTTTTTAGGAAAAAATTATATTTAATTACCAATTGCTTAATGGTGCAATGCAATCATCTGACCCATAGGTGGCAGCCATCTCAAGCCAGAGGACGAGAGGACTCTAGCCGCCACGCATATAAAGGATTTATAGTGAAAAACTTTGTTTTTACGGGTTATACTTGTTATACCCTCTGGTTTGTGCCTTATTCTCACCAGAACACATTGATTTGAAGCTTTCGTGACTGCAGGAATTCATACTCTTTGGGGGCGTCCATAAATGACGTCACGCACCTAGGCGGGGGGGGGGGGTCAGACATTTGTGACGATGGGGGGGGGGGGGGGGTGAGAAATGTGACGTCACATCAAAATGCGCAACTTTAAATAAATATAGACGACACGTTCTACTAAATTAAATAGACTTTTCAATAAATGTTTTCTCCTGCAACATCAGAGTGCAGCGCCACATTAAATACGCACTACAATGACAACAGTTTAAAGCGATTTGAAGCATGTTTTTTTTTTGGGGGGGCAGAGCTTTGTGACGTCATATTTGAGGGGGGGGGGTCTGACTTTCTGTGACGCCGTGTGACGGGGGGGGGGGTCAAATCGCGTGACGTCATTTATGGACGACCCATTTGTTTCTTTCGGTAAAGTCGCGTCGATACAAAACAAAATAAATCCACGACGTTTCGGGCGCAACACTTCTCGAGAGAACCAAAACTCTCGCAACACATTGTCGCGGTGCAATGTGGGAGGAGAGGGGGGCGGGGTGGTGGGTGGGAGAAGAGGACATGACGCAATAGCACGGGAAGTGACGTCATCCGATGAGTTTTTTCAACAATGACGTCACCTCATATTCCATACCACGTGGTGGTGGTGGAGGGAGTGTTCCTTAGGTTTCTTTCTCGCGTGGCTACCGCAGCGCTCACCCCAGGCCGTGTTTGCCGATCTTGAACCGTGAGGGTTTGTTCGAGAAATAAAAACTAAAAAGCCATCGACCGTAGCACGGGGCCGCCGCCGCCTCCACCGCCGCCGCCGCGATGTCGAGCTACAAGAAAGCGATGAAGTCCAACCAGCGAGAGCATCGCGAGCGTTCACAGGTGAGCAGAGGCGGGTGGCTCGGTCGGCCTCTCGTGGTGGCCGTGGCGACCACCACGACACCCCGAGCCCCTACACACTAACCAATACCCCCCAGCCCCTACACTCTAACCAATACCCCCTACACACTAACCAATACCCCCCAGCCCCTACACTCTAACCAATACCCCCTATACACTAACCCATACCCCCTAGCCCCTACACTCTAACCAATACCCCCCAGCCCCTACACTCTAACCAATACCCCCTATACACTAACCAATACCCCCCAGCCCCTACACTCTAACCAATACCCCCTACACACTAACCAATACCCTCCAGCCCCTACACACTAATACCCACTAGCCCCTACACACTAACCAATACCCCCTACACACTAACCAATACCCCCTACACACTAACCAATACCCCCTAGCCCCTACACACTAACCAATACCCCCCAGCCCCTACACACTCGGTACCACGACCTCCCCAGCTCACTACTCACCAAGTACCAGGACCCCCCCCCCCCCCCAGCTCACTACTCACTCAGTACCAGGACCCCCCCCCAGCCCACTACTCACTCAGTACCAGGACCCCCCCCCAGCCCACTACTCACTCAGTACCAGGACCCCCCCCCCCAGCTCACTACTCACTCAGTACCAGGACCCCCCTCAGCCCACTACTCACTCAGTACCAGGACCCCCCCCCAGCTCACTACTCACTCAGTACCAGGACCCCCCCCCCAGCTCACTACTCACTCAGTACCAGGACCCCCCCCCCCAGCCCACTACTCACTCAGTACCAGGACCCCCCCCCCCCAGCTCACTACTCACCAAGTACCAGGACTACCCCCCCAGCCCACTACTCACTCAGTACCAGGACCCCCCCCCCAGCTCACTACTCACTCAGTACCAGGACCCCCCCCCCCAGCTCACTACTCACTCAGTACCAGGACCCCCCCCCCAGCTCACTACTCACTCAGTACCAGGACCCCCCCCCCCAGCTCACTACTCACTCAGTACCAGGACCCCCCCCCCCCAGCTCACTACTCACTCAGTACCAGGACCCCCCCCCCCAGCTCACTACTCACTCAGTACCAGGACCCCCCCCCCAGCTCACTACTCACTCAGTACCAGGACCCCCCGCTCACTACTCACTCAGTACCAGGACCCCCCCCCAGCTCGCTACTCACTCAGTACCAGGATCCCCCCCCAGCTCACTACTCACTCAGTACCAGGACCCCCCCCCCCCCCCAGCTCACTACTCACTCAGTACCAGGACCCCCCCCCCCAGCTCACTACTCACCAAGTACCAGGACCCCCCCCCCCAGCTCACTACTCACTCCGTACCAGGACCCCCCCCCCAGCTCACTACTCACTCAGTACCAGGACCCCCCCCCCAGCTCACTACTCACTCAGTACCAGGACCCCCCCCCCCCCAGCTCACTACTCACTCAGTACCAGGACCCCCCCCCCCCAGCTCACTACTCACCAAGTACCAGGACCCCCCCCCCAGCTCACTACTCACTCAGTACCAGAACCCCCCCAGCTCACTACTCACTCAGTACCAGGACCCCCCCCCCCCCAGCTCACTACTCACTCAGTACCAGGACCCCCCCCCCCAGCTCACTACTCACTCAGTACCAGGACCCCCCTCCCGGCTCACTACTCACTCAGTACCAGGACCCCCCCCCCCAGCTCACTACTCACTCAGTACCAGGACCCCCCCCCCGCTCACTACTCACTCAGGACCCCCCCCCCAGCTCACTACTCACCAAGTACCAGGACCCCCCCCCCCCCGCTCACTACTCACCAAGTACCAGGACCCCCCCAGCTCGCTACTCACTCAGTACCAGGACCCCCCCAGCTCACTACTCAGTACCAGGACTACCCCCCCAGCTCGCTACTCACTAAGTACCAGGACCCCCTTCCCAGCTCACTACTCAGTACCAGGACTACCCCCCAGCTCACTACTCACTCAGTACCAGGACCCCCTTAGCTCCTCATCCTAGCCCCTAAACACAGCTCCCTACACGAGTCCCCAACTCACTCACCATGGCGGTCGCATTGTTAGTGCACACCATTTATTACGCTGTGCTACGAACCCGGCGACCCGAGTTCGATTCCCGCACACGGCCATCACCAGTGACGATTATCTGAACAGGTCCTGGGCCTTCCCTAGGTCGACTCGGCCTCAAATGAGTACCTGATGTGGTGTATAGTAAACATCGCCACTGGGGAGACAAAGGCGGCCGGGCGTGGTGCTGGCCACCCAAGCTCCCCGTGTACCGTGCCGGCCTTCATAGGTGCTCGCTAACAGCACTTGCCCCAACAGTCTGTTAAGGCTACACGGGTGATCTTTGTTTTTGTTCTGCAGCCTACGGCTCGCCGGGGGCTGGGCCTGTTGGAGAAAAAGAAGGATTACAAGCTGCGGGCTCAGTGAGTGACCCACCGGCCCTTCGCTCTCGCTCACCCCCCCTCACCACCCTCACCCACGTGCTGTGCTCTCCTTCCCACCACACGCTCCCCCACGCTCACCCACAGTGCATGTTTTGCTACCCACGCTACACACCACTCTCACCCATGCGCTGTGCTCTGTTCCCCACCCTACGCTCCCGCACACTGTTTGCTCTCTCCGCCATGCTCACCTACGCTCACACACACTTACCGACTCTGTGTGCTCTCTCCCTCACGCTCACCACACTGTGTTCACTCCCCCACACTCACCCACGCTTGGTGCTCTCTTCCCCCACCCCACACTCGCCCGCACTCACCCACGTTCTGTGCTTTCTTGTTCCCCTCCGAACCACAGAAACTGGCACCGCAAGCAGGACTTCCTGAAGGGGCTGCGTCGGAAGGCGCTCGACAAAAACCCCGATGAGTTCTACTTCAAGATGACGAGCACCAAGCTCAAGGTGCCTGTCTATCTGCGTGCGTGCGCATGTGTCTGTTAAGGCTATACGGGTGATCTTCTTTGTGCGTGCGTGTCTGCGCGCACGTGTGTACACGTGTGTGAGCACGTACACGTCTGTGTGTATCCACGTGTGTTGTGAAGCGGTGGCACTGTGGTTAGTACACTGCTGTACAAAGCCGGCAACCCGAGTTCGATTCCCGCTCACGGCCAATTGCAATGGTTCAATCCTGAAGCGGTCCTGGGCCTTCCCTAAGTCAACTCGGCAACTCAACAGAGTACACGGTGCAATGTGTAACCATCACCAATGGGAAGACAAAGGCTGCTGAGCTGGGCGTGGTACTTGCCATGCCACGCCCCCCGAAATAGGTGCGCCATGTCGGCATCCATGGGTGCTCGTTAACAGCCCTTGCCCCAAGCAGTCCGTTTGGCTATACGGTGGATCTCTGTCTTTGTGTGCCCGCAGGATGGTGTTCACTTAAAGAAGAATCCGGCCGACGAGGAGACGACACCTGACCAACTGAAGCTCATGAGGACCCGCGACCTGCGCTACGTGGAGATGAAGAGGGTGGCAGAGAGCAAGGTGAGACATGCGGAGTGGGGGGGGGGGTTGAGGAGAGCTCAGCTGCCCTCTTGCATCCCAGAGCGTCTCTCATCCGTGACGGATGCCGACCTGCGCCGCGCTGTTGTTGCGTTTCACGCAGAAAATCGAGCGGATGAAAGGGGAGCTGCACCTGCTGAACGCCAACGTAAAGCAGCAGAATCGTCACACGTTCTACGTGGACACCAAACGTGACGGTGAGAGTCGCGTCGGGACGGTGGGCGCGGTTGCTTAGCGCGGACTCGGCAATCGTGCTCAAAGTCGCGGGAACGCGAGCACGTTCTTTTTTTAATCTAGCAAAGTTATTCCAAGAACTTGGGAAAAGTGACAGAAAGGGAATTCCAAAGTACAGCAGTCTTTCATAGGGATTAATCGCAGCAGATTAAAGTTGTCATTTTAGATGTGTTGTCCACTCAATTGTCTGTTCAGAAGCGCGGGTAGATCTCGTTCCATTGCTCCTTTAAAGGAGTGCAGACAGCAGCAGCGACGGGAGTGTTTACGATGCGGTCGATGGTTTGGGATTCGTGGCCGCGCCAATCGCAGGCCGCCGAGTCTTTGATGGCGCCATTTGTGGCATCGGGTGGCCGCATCGACCACGTGGCCAGGTCCTGATTCGGTTGATGGTCGACCGTTGGTGGCGTGGAAGGTTGAAACCGGGAGGTTTGACGGTAGGGTCCTGTATGAGATGTTTATTTTTTACGTCGGCCGCAGGGAGGAAGCGGAAAGAAGCGTTTTGTGACGTGCAAGTGTGATGGTTGAGTTTGTGAATGAGGTAGGCGAGTGTTCGAGTGTGCTGACCGTGAACACGTTATGTATGCGGTGAAGCGGTCAGTTTGGTCTACCGGGCCCCCAACATGGGTGGAGGAATCATAGGGTGGAGTTCATTGGAACAGTTAAGCACGATTAAATACCTGGTGATTGAGTCACTGCGGTTGTTGTTGTTGTTGTTGGAGTAAATAAGTGAGTGTACTGGATCAACACTCACTGATTTATATTCTATCGGGTGCAGGGAGATCGGAACAGGGGCACTCCACCCCAAATACAACACCTCCTCGCATACTGCTGAGCAATGCGTGCACACACGGAGGCACACGGAAGTCGCGGCCTGTATCCACTCCTCGGTCTTATCAGAGATGTGGACGCCGTCGCTGCGAATCCCAAAGCGGGGTGTTTTGTGCCCGTCTGCCTCGATAGTGGAACAATTCAATCTGGCCGAGCGGCTTCAGACGGCGCCGGAGCTGGTGCGGTGCGTGTACAACCGGCCCAGGCTGGACACCCTGCGCACCGCCACCCTGCAGGGGGTCACCGACAAAAATACCATCAAGGTACGGCATTGGCGTGGGGCGGGGACACCAACGCACGCTTGAGCCCCTGTGGCCTCCCCTTCCCCCACCTTGTGTACGTCGCGTGTGGCCACGATGGACCTGCTTTGCTTGGTTTCACCGCGCTCTCACCGAGGTTATTCACGGCACCGTAAGAAGATGTCGTCCGAAGGATTAACAACAGTTTTCACTAACTATTTTATGATTGTTATATCAGATAAGGCCCACTGAGATTGATAACATCTCCAAAACTACTTCTGAAATCGCTTCAATCGGCCTTTTGATCGACACTCGGGTCACATTTCACATGCCCTGCAAATTAGTTTTCAGCACTTATCAGTCAAATGTATAATTCCGAAAGATGTAATATGTTGAACTAAGTTTTTTTTGTGTGTGCCTTTCATTGGTGACTAGACTCAGGCCATCAACTCGCAAACGCTGGAGAGAGAGTCCAGTTGAATAATAATAGTTTTTTTGTTTCTTCCTTCGTGCCGTGCCGACGTGTGAACGCAGAATCTGGCCCGCCAGCGCGCCCGTGAGTACCGCAACCTGGAGAAGAGGATCGTGCGCGAGTCCACGCTGTTCGTCACCCAGCAGAAGATCCAGACGAGAATGGACCTCGTGGTAACGCAGTCTCCCACAGCACGAGACAACTCCATACCGTGCCTTTTGGATTTGCATTCAGCTCTCCATTATCCGGCGTAATGGGAGGCCAGGCATGGCCCAAATGAAAAAGAACACACAATGCAAAGCATCGTATAAATTAGGCTATAAAGCAATAGATATTTGGTGACCGATCGTAAAAATAACTTTATTTTAAATTCTCAGAACTGGAATTTAGTAAAAAAAATTTTTTACACGGTCATTGATGACCGGGCTGAGACTCTGCTTTGCTTGAGAACCCCCGTTAAGTCACTGGCGGCTAAAAAACCCGGACTCGAAGCCAGGATCTCAGTGGGTTTCTGGCTCGGCGCTCTGACATCTGAGCTACCCGGCCACCTCTCAAGACCGACGCCCGACACGAACGGCACGTCGGCGATCGCGCCGCCTGCGCCAGCTCGCGGAGAATTGCTGGCGCTCACCATCGGTGCCGCGTGTCTTTGCTCTTCCAGGACAAGCGGCAGAGAATCAAGGTGAAGGCGGAGACCAAGACGTCCGCGGCCGTGTACTGCTTCAAGACCGAGCGCAAGCGCTGACATCGCCAGTGCGGTTTGCTCAGCAGCAGCCATCTGCGAGCCACGACCCCGGCCGTG
Source organism: Lethenteron reissneri (assembly GCF_015708825.2). NCBI lineage: Eukaryota > Metazoa > Chordata > Hyperoartia > Petromyzontiformes > Petromyzontidae > Lethenteron > Lethenteron reissneri. Next base: position 7,567,942 of record NC_083834.1, read on the forward strand.
TAGCCGCGACCATGTTTAAACTGGGGCGGGGGGGGGCATGACACAGTCAATGTTAGATAAAACTTAAATAAATGTTTGATGCTATGATCTGCTTTTGTCCATTGTGTATTCTAGCCTTGCTCGCTCATCCCCCTGTCGTATTTAGCCCTTGAACTGTTGGCCCAAAAAATGGCTTATTGGTACCAATCAGCGTGGCAACTGCTAACAATTATTTTTTATGAAGCAATTTATCTCCGGCTCACAAATATTTCCAACAGTGTAATGACGACTTCGACGCACTTGTCTTGAGATGTTTTCTTTAATTAAGGAGCCACGTGCTCAGACGAGAACAAGCGGAGACCCCCACTGCAACAGCCCCGAGTCTCCCGCGCATCTCCCTTATATCCGGTCCGAGGCCACGCCCCCATTCCCAAACCACCTCGCTAGTTCTCGGCCACTCGCTCTACCGGCAGACTCTACCGTCCTCTTCCGTCACCTGGCCACGCTCCTATTCTCGATCATTCCCGTTACCACCAGTGCATTCGTACTGCAGGCTGACTCTCCTGCCATTACCTCCCGTGGCCACTAGTCCGCTCACACTGTAGGCTGACTCTCCTGCCATTACCTCCCGTGGCCACTAGTTCTCTCACACTGTAGGCTGACTCTCCTGCCATTACCTCCCGTGGCCACTAGTCCGCTCACACTGTAGGCTGACTCTCCTGCCATTACCTCCCGTGACCACTAGTCCGCTCACACTGTAGGCTGACTCTCCTGCCATTACCTCCCGTGGCCACTAGTCCGCTCACACCGTCGGTGGACTAGACTGTCATTACAATAGCATGGTCATTGTCATTTCAGAAATAACTTTGTGTGGATACTGCCAATGGCGGATACTCGTAGAATGTTTCCACTCATAGAATGTTTCCACTCCCGGTGGTACTGACAAATACGCTTGGCTCGTGGGCTATCGTGTATGTGAGGAATCGCTGTGTGTGACACACTGCTCAATTGTAATACTTTATGCATTTTGTCCAGCCCCCTCCAACTATTGCAGACATCACACGAAGTTTTCAAATTAAAAGTATTACCGCAACAGATCAGTCTGTGTGCGAGCGGTTAGCACAGCTGCAAAGAGCTCATTGAACTACGTAACAATGTGTCCAACATCAATTGTATTGGTAAAACCACCCTGGTATGACATCCATAAAGGCGGCCTTACCGTGGAATTTGGATAGGTGGGTTACGAATGTATCAAATATTCAACAAAACTCATATGAATTGTCTTACAATTTTTTTTAATGTGCTCATTGTTGATGGGGCTGAGACCATCAAATCGCTTATGCCTGAGAACCCCGATTTAATCACCGGTGGCTGTAACCTGGATTGGAACCCAGGACGTCTGCGGTGCCGGCTAGACACTGACCTCTTGAGCCACGCGGCTCCCTGAGGGACGGTCGCCTGAAACGACGAACTGCACACTGGCCACTCCTCCGCCTGTGCCGCTCGCGGACACTGGAGTTCACCGTCGGTGCAACCACGACTTTCACCGCAAACCAAGCCTGCTTGGTCATCACAACTGTCGCACTGAGACGGCTTGTGCCGGAGATTTGTGGCAGGTGCTGGTGATGCTGCATTTTACCGATCCACTTCGTTTCTCCACAGCCCCCCCCCCCCCCCCCATCTATTCTGATTTGTAGGAAGCGTGTGCCGTGCTGTTAAACATTCCTGCGGAGGGAGCTGATAGGAACGTTGGGATGCTCGGTCAATGGCCAGGGTCAACGGCGGCGTGGTGTATTCCGCAAATATAGTGGACTGTGAGGGCGGGCACAAGCCGGCGTGAGTGGGTTAAACGTTGAGTTTTATAAGGGCACCACGGGGTGACCAGCCCCTCCCCACCCAGCCCCACCCCTCCCACCACCCAGCCCCAGCCAGCCCCTCCCCACCCCACCCAGCCCCTCCCCTCTCCACCCAGCCCCACCCCTTCCATTTTTGGATGCACGACGGACGGACACAATAATCCCCTGTGGGCTGGTGGAACCAGGTGGTTCCTACCAGTATAATCATATTCTGTGCGGTCCCAAACATTGTATTATTAGAACATTGCAATAAAGCAAACGTCCATTTCCGCATCAGCCGAGATTGTGTGTTTTCTCATTTGTTGAGCCGGAGAATACTTTAAGCCGAGTCTGTCTGGGTTAGCAACCCAGATAAGAAAATCCACACCCAGAAACGCCACATCCACCGTGCCTCTAGCTATAAATTGTGGTGACGACGAGTCTCGTGCATATCAACATAATACACGAGCATTCCACACGTAGTGACTAATCCCATATCTGCATTTACCATAAATATGCTAAATACCTCCGTTGATATGCAAATTCCTTTGTCAAGGCGCCCTCCTCTAACCCAGCTTAAATATACGCTGCCAAGCTTGGTGGTGTTCATTCAGACGCTGTCTTTCCGACAGACCTGTTCTTGACCTGAGGACGGCTGCTTGCGTTGTGGCCGAAACGTCGTGAGAATTGTATTTTATTATGTTTTATTTTTATTATTTTATTTCCCTTCTACGTGACTTTACCGAAAGAACCAAGAATATGATCCCTTGTACAAAGGTGTCAGTTTTTGTACCAGTTGAACGGGTAAAAACCTTTACACTATGAGACCTCCTTTACCAGTGGCAAAATATAGTAGTAGGTTTTTACCCTTTAAACTGGTACAAAACTGAGACCTTTATACAAGGCATCATGTTTGCAATAACCGCAACACAAGTAGTCAAAATGCAAACAAAAAGAAACAACTCTGATAATGGTAATCATCTGGTCCAACACCAATGGAGACTAGGCTCTAAGGAAAGCTGTCTCGGGTGTGGACCAATCAACTTCAAGGTACAGTGCATATCATCATTATCATCATCAGAGTTGTTTCTTTTTCGATTTAAAGCTTTCGTGACTGCAGGGATTCATCTTCTTGGTTCTTTCGGTAAAGTCACGTAGAAGGGAAGTAATAAAATAATAAAAATAAAACATAATAAAATAAAATAATTCTCACGACGCTTGCGTTGTAGCCGAAAGGTCGTGAGAATTATTTTATTTTGTTTTATTTTTATTATTTTATTACTTCCCTTCTATGTGACTTTACCGAAAGAACCAAGAAGTTGTTTCTTTTTGTTTGCATTTTGACTGCTTGTGTTGCGGTTATTGCAAACATGATGCCTTGTATAAAGGTGTCAGTTTTGTACCAGTTTAAAGGGTAAAAACCTATTTCTCCACGTGATGTTATTCCGGATGTGACGTAGCGCACGTGGCCTCTCGCGCCGCGCGCGGGAAACCTCCACTTCCGGGTGAGCCTCTCCGTGTGCGAGGCTCGTCGCGGGCTTCCTCACAACAACTCGCATCACCTCCCCTCCCCGCGTCGTCGCTTGAGAGGAAAACTCACCAACTACACCACACCTCATCCCCCTGTGAGGTGAGCTACCGAATCTCTGGTGTGTCCGCGATGGAGACAACTCACTTGCTGAGGCGGCATCGCGCGCACTGCGCGCGAACAAAAAAAATTCGGCGGTTCAAGAGTTGCGATTCTCCTCGGCTGACGGCCGAACAACGGTGACGATTCTATCTCGTAAACGTCCACGGGCCTCTCCCCTAGGTCGACTCGACCTCAAGTTAGTGCGTTGTGTGTCAACGTCGCCACTGGGGGGACGGGGGGGGGGAGAGACAAAGGCGGACGGTCGTGGTGCCGGCCACCGTCACCCGCTTCGTGTTTACCGTCGCCGGCCTTCAGCACTTGCCCCAACAGTCTGTTAGAGGCTACGCGGGGGATCTTTGCCTTTGTAAAACTCACCACCACCTCCTGTGAGGTGAGCAACTTTCTGTGGAGTCGGGACGCCGACTCTGTCGCTTCTTCACACGGGAGCCGCTCTCGATCCGTCAGCCGCTCTCGTGCCAGACCCGTTTTGAATGCCACTTATAATGTGGCAAATGTGCCGCTTTCGCCGTGCTGCCTGCTACGGTGCTGTGAATACTTGCTGCCTACAAAGTAGCGAGTTGGGATGTGTACTAGTTGGGTTGTATCGCTTTAAGTGTACTCCGTGAGATGCATTTTTAGTGTACCTTATTGCAATGCTTGGAACGTACTGCTCCATTAACGCCCTTTGGCTTATGCCACTTAGTCTATTAACGTCACATCTGGCGTTATTTATATTATGGAGTCGAGCGTTATTTACGCTATAATACTGCATTCTTGCACGTCCTCTACTTGAACATACGCTGCTACATTGGGTAGCCCTGCTGACATGCCGTATAACATACTGTACAGTGTACAGTACGGGCACATATGCAGCGTTTCGTTTATGGAGTTTTCAAAATGCTGTTGGGTCAAGTGATTTAGCATCGAGTACCTATGTAGACACACGAGGTAGTGATGTAACCAGCGCCACGCACGGCCGCCTCTGTCTCCCCAAAAGCATCAGCTTTACACGCCGCAGAAAAGTACAAATTTTCAGACCACGTCGACCTAGGACCGAGCACAGGACCGGTTCACGTGTTTGCCACTTGCTGGTCGTGAGCGGGACTCAAACTCAGGTCGCCGGGTTTGTAGTGCAGTGCGCTAACCACTCTGTAGTGTACACAAGCAGAGGTTGACTCTTTGCCACGAAGCTTGAACCTGGATAACGAAGCAGCCACCGGCCTAAAACTGTTGTCGTCGGCTCCTGCGTTGCCACGTCGTGAGCAGATGGCATTGCAGCCGAATCCATTGTTCTACTGGACTATTTTCCAACATCTGTGCTCCCTTACTTTACCAACCCGCACTGACCAGCGTGGTGAAGTATGGTCAAATAACCCCCACGATCCGTGCGGTTTGGGTAGGCCCTTATCTCATTGTGGATTGACAAGGCAAGCATTGAGCAATGTGGAGGGGATGTTATTGGTGAATTGCTCCTTCTGCTGTACTCACCATTATTATTAACTCTTTCCATTTTGCTTCTTCGTTACATCAGGCACCTTCAAATGCCACCGCCTCTGTAATCATGGAGGAGGATGACGTTGATTTTGATGGAAAGCCTGGGCAGTCCATCCCAGTGGAAGGTAAGAGGTGCTCTCGTAATTATTTTCACAAGTAAAGTTTTCCCGCAATGGTGTGGTTTGTATGTATGTATGTTGAACTTCTTTCGCACCGTGCGTAGCCAACCGTGTCAATCGGAGGTGCGGGGGAAGCACAACAAACTAAACATAAAAATCAGTTCTAAAGGAATGAGTTTGTTAATCTAAATAATGATTTAAAAGTGCATAGCTCTGGTGGCTTCCTAATATCGGAAGGAAGATTGTTCCAGACGGCCGCAGGAGCGCGTCTGAAAGTGCGTAATGCGGTGACCGTCTTTGTTCAGTGGCCAGCCAAAAGCCGCTGCGAGGATGACTGGAGTTCGTGTAAAAGTGTATGCTCCTTGACGATATCAGAAAGGTACAGTAAACCTTGGATTGCGAGCATAATTCGTTCTGGAAAACGTGAACGTAATACTAAGCACTCGTATATCAAAGCGAATTTCCCCGATAAGAAATAATGGAATTTCAGATGATTCGTTCCACAACCCAAAAATACTCTATTCATATAAAAATGATTAATACAAAATACCTTTTTATATTTTTATTATTTAAATTTAATAAAAAGTAATCAAATTTATTAACTAAATTTAATCGTGGCTGGTGTGAGGGTGACGAGAGAGAGCTGAGGAGGGTTATTGTGCAGGACGACTTTCACTTGCAGTACAGTTACTAAAGAACAGTCACTACACTTGGACACAAAATAAAAAAATGTTTTACGCACACACTCGTGGTCACAACACTATAGTAAACAGTGTACGCTCGCACGGATGTTGACTATACGAGTGAGGCACGCCGACTGAGACCGAGCATGGGAGACGATTACCCACAATCCCGCAGCGAGAGAGAGAGAGAAGAACCATCGGCTCAGTTGTGATCACGTGACGCTCGGCAGACAAAGCGTATACTGTACGTACTACAGTACTCGTATTGCAAGACCTCGCTCGTTTATCAAATTAATTTTTTTAAATTTCTCGTCTTGCAAAACACTCGCAGACCAAGTTATTCGCAATCCAAGGTTTTACTGTATTGTGCTTTATTTGTGGCAAGCACTTTTGCGTGTGATCAGTGTGATCATTGTGTTGGTTTCTGCATTTTTGCGAGAATCTTTAGTGCCACTCTCACCGTTTGAACTTACCTCGCTTTGCTCACTGATGACGTTTGTGTGAATCTGTGTGGAGACTGCAAGGCTGTGGACATGTCCGAGGACTCGGTGGACATTTACGAGGACCTGGCCAGCAGTCCCGTACCGTTCGAACACGGTGAGATTCGCCATCTTCACCGTCCCCGCTACTTCTCGGGTGTTGCTGGCACAGCGCAAAAGTGTGATGGTGCATTGAAGATATTGATGCATTGACGGCTCGCACTCGTCGGACACGTCATACACTCTGATAACCAACTCCTGCTCATGACGTCTGAAAGCTCGCTGTTGATAATGTCTGGCCAAGCAGATGTCGTGGGGGTTAGCCAGGACGCTCACTCACTGGCCACCTCTCGTTGGAACCATATCTCACCTGTGCTCATATCTCTTCATTGGCTGCCAGTTCAAACCTGCATTGAGTTTCAGATTACACTGGTCAACAAAAAAAAACATTTTTTTCTGGCCTGGACTTTTGCAGCTGTTTTAGACTAATTTCAGGGTGCTGATTCAAAATCTGATCTCAGATTTGCTCTATCACATCGATTTTTATGCTATCGGCATACCCCATTTTCATTGATTTTGGTGGTTTTGTTGGTGGTTGTTTTGCCATTTGTAATGCCTTTTTGAATCACTTTCTAAAACAAGCTGTAAACATGATATATTTGATGTTGCTGAAATAACGGAATTTTGTTAAGAAAATGGGTATAAAACCTGGTATCCCACCTCTGGAATTTTGTAATTGTGCGTTTAAGTTGCTGTTTGCTAACATTATTTGTGAAACCGTTGTAAAGTAACCTGTTTCTACCAAGGTGAGGGAGGAGTTGCGTTTGATCTGTTGGAAGAGCTCCTTATCGAAGAAACAAGCCTGAAAGTGAGAACCCATGAAGAGGTGAATGCTTATCAACTTTCGTGATGAATATCGGCTTTATTAGGGAGTCATTTGTTTTCATGGTAGCTCACTGCTCTATCGCCCATGCTTGTAATCATTTAGTTTTTACTCGCAATTAACTACCCCGTCGTGGCTTACATCATATATTAAAGCGGTGTGGAACCTATTTCCTGCAACTTCATTTTACACGGCCCATGGTCACATGAGGCCTACCGCTTAGAAACTGGCCGTGCCTCATGATTATCCGTTACTGTAAGCATCTTTGCCACACTATTCGGGCACTCTAAGTGGATATTTTTGACCAGCGTCACTTCGTTACTACGTTCAGTACGCTACGTCAATCTGAAAACGTGCACCCTAATTTTGTTTTGTGTTATTCTTGGATGCTAAGGTATGTGCACATGTGTGGCCAACCAAAGGTATTTTAAATTTCTATTCGGTTCTGTTTGGTCCTCGGTAAGGAAAAGGTTCACAACCCCTGGTTTAGAACCATCCAGTACAATGCATGGGCTTCTAATCTCTGGTGATGCATGCCAATACTGTCACGTGTTTTGTGTGGCTGTGTAATAAATTGTGCCTTTGTAGTTCATCATCATCTGGGATCCCTCGAAGTCGAATATGATGATCCTCCTTACTTGTGGCTCTAGTAATGCACGAATGACAATTCGGTCACCTGTTCAATGACGTAGCTGTTGCCTATTACACCTCATCCCGTTGGCTTTCCCGTGTAATTCCAACTATAACACTGGTCAACACACTTTTTCTGGAATAAGGTATTCCAACGGTTATAAGGTAATTTTGGGGTGCTGATTTTGAGATATCAAATATTGCATTTTCAATAAAAACTTCAGAAGAAAAATATTAAATAAATGTGAACATCTACATAGAATGATATTATAAACACACTGTCCTAAAAATACAGCACCATATTTTGACACTAAAGCAGTCACTGACTCGCAACAACTTGCAATCATAAGTGACAGAGTTAATTTCGGGTAAGATCAATGAAATAGGGTATGCCGATAGCATAAAAATGAGATGTGATAGAGCAAATCTGAGATCAGATTTGGAATCAGGCACCCTGAAATTAGTCTAAAACTGCTGCAAAAGTCCAGGCCAGAAAAAAATGTTTTTTTTGTTCACCAGTGTTATAGTTGTAGCAAGGTAAATGTGCTCTATAGACTTGCTCCTACCTACCTCTCCCTCGTCACCTTGTACCCTACCTGAGCAACCAAGAGCTTTCTATTTGAGTCCCCCAATCAACCTTCACTTAGGGTTAGGTCGCTTATTCTCCTATTATGCCCCCATAGTCTACAACTTACTTTCTCAAGCCATCTGTGCTGTCAATTCCCTACCCCAAGTAATATCTATGCTCAAGTTAGTATAGTGTCCAGTGCCTTGAATTGCGGTCACATTTACATGCTGAATTAAAAATAATTCTGCTGTATTGCATGACGCGTATATGTAATTGCCAGCATATTGTATGCTGTGTCCTTGAACACTTGATCTCTGTGCTGGGTCCGTGTTGCTGTACTCCCTGCTGCAGCTGTGTCAGAAGTTTGAAGAAAGCCAACAGCAAATCGAGGTCTTCACCAAAAGTATGAAAACGGTGCAGGAGCAGGTAAGCTCTGGCTTTTTCTCATGCCTGTCAAATGCCTTTAAAAATAAGCCGACGATCCAGCCCATTAAATAAGCCAGTTTTATGAGTAGAATTATGCAGAGAAATAAGCAAATGCACATACAAACAGAATGGATGTGTCGAGGCATGTGAGCTTATACCACCCCTTCCATTCCACACAAACTGATCTCGCTGAAGTGCACCGTATTGTATAACGTATTAAAATTTAATATTTTTGTAAGTGTTTCCTTGCCGCACTTGGCCAACAACTGTACAGATCTGGACTTTAGGTATTGGTGAGCTGTGTGATAGCGTCGTGAGCGATTTGTTTAGGCGGTTTGTGGCATTTTTGAAAATATGTGACGTGTCCCTGGATGGACAAACCTTATATCCTGCGCATAGCAATTGAGTAGCTTTTTGGCTACCTTAAAATACAATTCGTTTATAAAAGCTTGCACACCTGTGTGTGCGTTCGTGAAAATGTGCTTGTTAAGAATTGTGCGTTGAAACTGCGAGAGAAAACAAGAACCGTAGATAACAGAAGTATTTTCCTAACCAAAGGAGCAGTGGAGGAGAATAAGTGACACCTCCCATAGTGCACTGATTCATGGGTGGGCGGTAGTATGAAGAGGCATGTGTTTTGCAGCTAAGAGGACAAGAAAGGGGAATTTTGAATTGAGGTGGTTGCGGATCTATTTTAATTATTTAATAGAGCACCAAGAGAGGCCTTTATCTAGGAAAGCCTTGTTTGCTGCGTTTCACATGTCTATCTTAGGGGGTTCTGCGTTAGGGATGTTTGATAAAAAAAATTTTGCGGAGTTTTTTTTTCACGTGGGAGGAAAAGTGAGAACCAGGAGATAACCCACAGTGAAAACCCAGACTGCCCCACAAACCCAAACTTTGAAACCTGATCTCGCCGGCTCTGCGTGGAGGATGCTACAGATTGGTGTCCTTCTTGCGATGAGAGGATTTCACAGCGCCGTGCTTTTTCTCTTTCCAGAACGCGCTACTCCTTGAGCCAGAACGAACAGCTGAAAAAGAACATATGCGCCCTCTTCAAGACTGCCAAGGCCGAGATCAACAGGAAGGATGATGAGATCCGACGTCTCCATAGCAGGTGGGAGTGGGGGAATGGCATCAGTTTGTTTATTCACAGAAAACGTTTAGTCTTTTACTGGTAGGAACCTCCTGGTTACACCAGCCCACGGGATTATTGTGTCCGTCCGTCGTGCATCCAAAAATGTGAGGGGTGGGGCTGGGTGGAGAGGGGAGGGTGAGGAGGGGCTGGGTGGGGCTGGGTGGGGAGGGTGGGGCTGGGTGGGGGGTGGGGCTGGATGGAAAGGGGCTGGTCACCCCGTGGTGCCCTTATAAAACTCAACGTTTAACCTACTCACGCCGGCTTGTGCCCGCCCTCACAGTCGGCCATATTTGCGGAATACACCACGCCGCTGTTGACCCTGGCCATTGACCGAGCAACCCAACGTTCCTACCAGCTCCCTCCGCAGGAATGTGTAATCGTTTTTTTTTCGTTTTCACCCCCCTTTGGCAACTCACTGGATGGATTCCTTGCTAAGTCGTGTCGGTTGTCGAGGATATCTGACCCCCCCCCCCCCTCGCTGGCGAGTATGAAGTGGTGAATGGGGCCGGTTTAGATATCACTTGCCATTGATGTTAGCCGTGGGTGGGAATCGAACTAAAGTTGCCGGGTTAAGAGCACAATATGCTAACAACGGCGCCATCACTCCCATCAAAATATTTTTTGCAATGGCATTGCCAATTGATTACGCATTTGCCACTTGTCTCAGAGATTTACAGTTCGAGCCCACTGGGGGCCCTGGATAATATTGCGGGTGTTATACAAATATGTGTATGCCGTCTGCTTCACAGCGGACGCGACATCATTTGAAAATGTGTCGGCTGTGTATCCCAGTGTCGAGGTCCACATTGCGTAACTTGAAAATGAAACCATTTTTCAAAACCTACGTGGCAAGATAGCTACCTACTCTAAAACTACTGACCATACTCATCTGTCAAACAGCGCTGTTGTGCTATACGTGGATACCAAGTATACTAATGATTTGATTGTAAATATGATCGTTTTTTATTCCTGTCACCGCGACAAAGCCTAACGTCGCTGAAGTGCACCGGGAGCTGGAGGAGACACGCAGCGCAGCACGAGAGGACCCAGCAGCACGAGAGGACCCAGCAGCACGAGAGGACCCAGCAACAGGAGAGGACCCAGCAGCACGAGAGGACCCAGCAACAGGAGAGGACCCAGCAACACGAGAGGACCCAGCAACAGGAGAGGACCCAGCAGCACGAGAGGACCCAGCAACAGGAGAGGACCCAGCAACACGAGAGGACCCAGCAACAGGAGAGGACCCAGCAGCACGAGAGGACCCAGCAACAGGAGAGGACCCAGCAACACGAGAGGACCCAGCAGCACGAGAGGACCCAGCAACACGAGAGGACCCAGCAACACGAGAGGACCCAGCAACACGAGAGGACCCAGCAACACGAGAGGACCCAGCAACACGAGAGGACCCAGCAACACGAGTCTCGCTCCACGCGGACTTCACCGCCCACCACGGTCGTCGCCTCCTCCTCGTCCCACCACAACGGGCAACGCAGACGCGGATCGCCGGCGCCGGAAGAGGCGGTGGCGCCGGATTCATCCCAGACGGATGCGGAGCGCGTGGATCCGACTGCTCGACACCGCGTTTCTGCGTCCGATAAAACCTCCGCCTTGGACTCGTCCACAAAGACAACTTCAGACCAGCCGAAGAGACCGAGCGTGTACCAGTCTGAGTCACGGTTAGACCAGTCTCATAGGCCACGTTTAGACCGAACTCTGTCATGTTCAGAGCGTTCTGTTAGCTCCCATTTGGAGCGGTCCAAGTCACGATTAGACCAATCTGACAGGACTCGTTTAGAACACTCTGATACGTCCCGTGCAGCCTGGTCTGATAGACCACATTCAAACCGGATTAAGCCATGTTTAGGCCAGTCTGACAAAGCAGATGTACGGCAGGTCCAAGTCACGTGTAGACCGGTCTGATACCTCACGTGTAGTAGAACAGTCTAAGTCACGTTCAGATAAGTCTGATAAGTCACGCGTAGACCAGACTAAGTCACGTGTAGACCAGGCTGACACATCACGTGTAGACCAGCCTAAGTCACGCGTAGACCAGTCTGACACATCACGTGTAGACCAGGCTAAGACACATTCAGATAAGTCTGATAAGTCACGTGTAGACCAGTCTAAGTCACGTGTAGATCAGGCTGATACATCACGTGTAGACCAGGCTAAGTCACGTGTAGACCAGGCCAAGTCACGTGTAGACCAGGCTAAGTCACGTGTAGACCAGGCCAAGTCACGTGTAGACCAGGCTAAGTCACGTGTAGACCAGGCTGATACATCACGTGTAGTAGACCAGTCTAATTCACATTCAGATAAGTCTAAGTCACGTGTGCACCAGGCTGATAAGTCACGTGTGCACCAGGCTGATAAGTCACGTGTAGACCAGGCTAAGTCACATGTAGACCAGGCTAAGTCACATGTAGACCAGGCTAAGTCACATGTAGACCAGTCTGGTGCATCACGTGTAGACCAGGCTAAGTCACGTGTAGACCAGTCTAAGGCACGTGTAGACCAGTCTATGCCACGTGTAGACCAGGCTGATACATCACGCGTAGACCAGCAGTCTATGTCACGTGTAGACCAGGCTGGTGCATCACGTGTAGACCAGGCTGATGCATCACGCGTAGACCAGGCTGATGCATCACGCGTAGACCAGGCTATGTCACGTGTAGACCAGGCTGACACATCACGTGTAGACCAGGCTGATACATCACCTGTAGACCAGGCTAAGTCACGTGTAGACCAGGCTGATACATCACGTGTAGACCAGGCTGCCACATCACGTGTAGACAAGGCTGCCACATCACGTGTAGACCAGGCTGATACATCACGTGTAGACCAGCAGTCTATGTCACGTGTAGACCAGGCTGATACAACACGTGTAGACCAGGCTATGTCATGTGTAGACCAGGCTGAGTCATGCGTAAACCAGGCTGATACATCACGTGTAGACCAAGATATGTCATGTGTAGACCAGACTATGTCATGTGTAGACCAGGCTGACACATCACGCGTAGACCAGGCTGATACATCACGTGTAGACCAGGCTATGTCATGTGTAGACCAGACTATGCTACGTGTAGACCAGGCTGATACATCACGTGTAGACCAGACTATGTCACGTATAGACCAAGCTGATATAACACGTGTAGACCAGACTATGTCATGTGTAGACCAGACTATGTCATGTGTAGACCAGACTAAGTCACATGTAGACCAGGCTAAGTCAAATGTAGACCAGGCTAAGTCACGTGTAGACCAGGCTAAGTCGCATGTAGACCAGGCTAAGTCGTATGTAGACCAGTCTAAGTCACATTTAGATCAGTGTGATGAGGTATGTGTAGATCGGTCGAAGTCACAGTTATCTCAGTCTCATAATTCACCTTCAGACCATCCTGATGTGTCCTGTCCAGCACGGTGTGATACGTCGCATGCAGACCAACATAACGCGCGCTTAGAGCAATCTGAGTCAAGTTTAGTCCAATCTAATAGGTCTCGTATAGACCATTCCAAGACACATTCAGTCCAGCCAGAACAGCTGCACATAGACCAGTCCAATAAAACGACCTCAGACAATTCTGGTAAGCCATCTTTAGATGAGTCTATGTCACGTTCAGACCAGTCTCCCAAGTCTCATTTCAACCAATCTTCTATTCTGAATCCAAAACAGTCTGCCAAGCCACATACTCATCTCTCTGAGCCTCGTACCGACGATGCCTCAAAAGCACATTTACACCAGTCTGAAAGGCCACATTCGGACCATACTGAGAAATCGTGTTCGCATCACCCTAAGCCACATATGGACGAGGCTGCCAAGGCTGTTGAGTCAATTTCAGAGCGGCCCATTCCGCCAGCCTCTTCGAAGTGTCCTCCTCTCTCTGTGTCTGTGCATGACCCCGAGCAACACGTCGAGTCTCTGGCGAGCGCACGCAACCAGGACGCTCCAATTGCGACCTCCCTCGGGACGCCACAGGCACCTGCTGGTGGCCATCAGCTGTCAATATCTCAGCCCGAGCTTCCACATCGCGTGGAACTGAGAGGCAGAGGAGGTGGGACACCGAGGCCAGGACAGGCGTCCCAAGCCCAGACAAGGGCCACCGAGGGCTCCACCAAAAAGACATCGGAAATCAAAGCGGCGCCAATGCATGGTGCAACGGCGGACCCGACGGAAACCACAGTTGACCTGCGCTTGCTTTTTCAGGCGCTCTCGCTGGACAGGTTATGCGAGGGAGACGACGAAAAGCAGAGTGTCCCAAGCTGCCCAAGCGAGGTAGGCACAGGCGAACAAGGGCATGAGAAGAGATCGGTGAGGAGGAGCGGTGAAAGTGGAGGAAGAGGAGATTGTGATCAGGTAACGCCTAGAAGGCACAGCTTTCAACTTGCTGTGACCGCTCATGACCGTCGGGCCAAGGAGCACGAGCGTTCACGCAATAGCATCGCTGAAGAGGCACACAAGGGCAGAGTGAGGCAGCTGAAGTCAAAGAGCGGTTTTCCAGATGCGACCACTGGGCAGACAGACAGGAATATTATGGATTATCCAAAACACAGCCTGCATGGGACAGACCTGGACGTCGTGCCGTCGGAGGAGTGCAGTGCCACCCGCAGCAAATCCAGCACGAGCAGCACCGTTTACAACCAGGAGAGGCCTCGGCAGAGGATCGAGTCGTCTGGCTCACAGTGCTGGTCTCTTGATGGTGCTGATGGCAAGGAACGCGAGCAAAGAAGCGAACAGGATACGCAGAGTCACGAACGCAACGATGGCGGGAAGTCTGACGCGTGTGACGGCACCCGGGAAGGTTTGCTAGGAAATAACCAGAAGGAAAAGACGAGGGGAGAGCGAAGCCACAGAGTGGATAAATGTCAGAGGCCCAGGGATTCGCATCGCAACGCCGACGCTTCCGAAGAGCGGTGTCACGGCAGCAAAGGTAGCAAACGCCGTGTGGGAGAGCGTAAGCGAAGGCCTGCTGATGACTTGGGAGGATGCTCGCCGGTGTGCGAGGTCCGGTATCGCAGGAACGGCTCGGCAGAGAAACACAACGCGAGGCATAAGGCCAGCAAAGTAGAGAAGCGTGGAAGTGCGGAGAGAAGAGAGGGAAAAGATGGCGTGTGCGGCCGGGGAAATTTACATAAAAACAGGGAGGGGGAGAGTTCCCTTCCGAGGGAAGCCACCTCGAGCGCCAGCAGGAAGAAAATCTCCGCGGAGAAAGAAAGGTCCAAGGAGAAGCTGAAACGTAGTGGTGGCGCAGCGGTAAGAACACCAGGTGAAATGCAGGAACACAGTCACTCTGAGTGTGCTGAATCTTCGCCAAAGCACGAGTCTCGCGGACGAAAATTAAACTCTGCACGCAACGTGGTGGGCATCAATGACCCGTGCGATGGCGTGCCACCGGACGATTTGCGCCAAAGGTGGGGGTTTGGGGTCGAGCAGCCTTCTTTTTCGGTGCTATCCGAATTCGCTCAGCGGGGCGGAGGCACCTTTGGTTGGTGCCTTGCTCCCGAAGGGGTCACGGAGCCTCCAACTTCTCCCCCAGCCATCGTTGTTGAGCAGTCGAGCAGTGTTGCCGAGGCATTGGAACTCAACAACAGTGACTTTCATCAGCCAGACAACATGGATGACTTGGTTGTTGTGGATGAGTTTATCCTCGAGAATTCTGGAGATTCCAACAGTGAAGCTGATCACGATGGCGGTGATGGACCCGAGGAGAGCGTAGAGATCTGGCATGCACATTCCAGTCCAACTGTTGATCGGCATGCAGGCTCAGCGGAGCATTCTGAAATTCTAGCCAAACGGGACAGCGACGGCACCTCGGCATTAGTTCAGCAAGAATTCGGCGAAGGCCACTCGGGAGATGTAGCCCTGGCAGCCGGTCGACCATCACGGCCTACCGAGCACCACTCCCAGCAAGACGATGTCGTCGTTACTCTTGAAAGAAACGTTTCGGCTGCGACCTCGCGTGATTCAGAAGTATCGCCCGAAAGAACAGAGGCGGCGCAAACGCCGAGGAAAGGAGGCGGCAGCGCAGACGAGGTGCCCGAGCTCAAGCAGTCGAAGGTGACGTTCATGTCGAGCCTGAGCCTAGCGCTGTCACCACAACGTGGGATCCGTGCAAATAATGTTGATGGTGGCAGTGCTGGGGTGGAAGTGGCAGCGGTGGTGACAGCACCGTCTTCTCAGACGGGGCCTCCAGCTACGATGGGCAAGCGAGCAGAAGATGCCGGCAGTCGAGATAAAGATGGAACAGACCCAGCAGCAGCCGGTAGGCATTTCACTATTCTTTGGCATATTTATACAATAGTTTGTGATTATTCATTGAATAAAATCGATACTTACACTTCACGATAATGTCACCTCACAGCCCTTTGTAAGCCCCACTGGTAGCTGAAGGCCTTGCCACGATATGCCAGTCGTGGGGGTTGTTTGACCCTCCATACTTCACCACGCTGGTCAGTGCAGGTTGGCGCTTTGGGGGCGCAAGATCAGTTCGGTTATCACTTTCCATACATGTTAGCCGTGACCGGGAATTAAGCTGTGGTCGCGTGGGTTCAAGGTGTGGCACGCTAAAATTGAGTGACCGCTTCACCCACTTGGTATTTGATGTTTAATAAGTTGAATGTATTTTGGTAAACTGTGGCGCGCAGCAGTTTGCATGCTGTGTGAACGTGCGAGACTGAGAGAAATGTTCCCACTTGATTAACATATACTGTTAATTATAAGTTGTTTCTTTATACATAGTATTTATTGTAAAAGTCAATTATTCCTACTTATTTTTGAACCTATTCAGTTTGGTGCCTTGAAAAGTGTGACATTTGAAAAGCATTTTGTTGTTTTATATTTTATTGGTCGGATGACCTCGACTGCCTACTAACTTTCCGTAAAAAACGTGTCATTTTTTTACGTGAATGGTGTGGAAATATTCCAGGACATAGAGATGTCCAAGTGAAAGTGGCTAGAATATTCATGTCAATGGCACGCAATGCATAAACTTCGTGTTATTCACGTGGTGTGGACACAGGCCCCTTGGAAGATGTTACAAAGAGCATTCTCTCGGGACATCTGCGAGAGGAATTCCCCTGCGCAGCTGCTATGCCACAGCAGAACAGCGGCAGCACCAAAGAGTCGGCACCGGATAGTCCGCCAGACGCGGAAGATGACGGGCCGGAGGAGGGCGAGATCGTGAGTGACACGGAACCCGAAGATATCCCTCGGGACACGCGTGCGCAGGACACCAAGGGGAGCAGCTCCCGGGCTAATTGCACCACTACCGCCGCCGCCTCCCCCGCCAACTCCACCACCACCGCCGTCGTCACCGCCACCGTCGCCAGCGTCGCTGATCGGGCAGCACTTCCCGTGCGCCGCAACAGGGAGCCTGCCAGCCGGTGCAGGAGCGCGTCCGCCAACCCGCGCGGGAACAAAAAGTGGCCCGGAAAATTGTGGCCGAACGGCTACGCCTCCCAGAAGCATGGACGCTTCCCAAATAAGTCGTGCAGGCAGGAGTTCAATCTGCGCAAGAGGTCTCATCTCGGTAAGAACCCACCGACCGGCCCGGCCAAACAAAACGACCGCTCTGAAGTAAACCGTCCCGGGAACAAGAATCGGCAGCCGGAACAAGCGCTGCTGACAATGCAGTCCATCCTGAGCGAGCTGGAGAACGTACGGAAGCTTGTGCATAGCACCTACCCGATCTCGAGTACATATGCACGGGACCCTCCGCTGTTCGAGATCCTGGATTATGCCGAGAAGCAGTCTATCGATACGTTGAACAAGTTCAATTGGCGCGGGCAGGATGGCAGCAAGATGGAGCTGTGTTCCCTGATCAGGAAGTCAATCGGACAGCTGAAAAATAACACGAACTTCGAGAGCTTGTTTTCAGGCCAGAGGCCTCACGAGACGGGAGTGTTGCTCAGGCTGCTGGACACGGAGTTTAACATTTTGTTCAACAACATTCGATACACGCTGTGTCTGCAGCAGCTCGGTAGCAGGCCGCACAATGCGAGCAGGGTGGCAACACACCGTCGGTCTGTGAAATCGATGACTGCGGAACAGTATGGGACGGTGAGCGGCAGAGACGAGCGTGAGCGGCTAACGTCGCCCAAACACGCGGTAGGTGGCAAAGCTTCGGTCGCCACTGCATCGCCTGCTCGGTCTCCGCTCGCTACGACGGGAGTTAACGCCAACCTCAAGGTTTACAAGGTTCCCAAGTGTCCTAATGGTGTCCTCCGATCTCCGGTTGAGCGACGAGACCCTGTTTGCATGCCACCTGTCCAGAGCTCAACTTTACGATCTCCAAACTTGGGCGTCATGTCCGTGAGAGAACCTCAGTCGCAGCTCAAGCGAAAGATGCGTTCGGAGGTGGAGGTTATAAGCGCGCCTGTGAAAAAAGCCACCCCAGTGGGGAAGAGGAGAAGAATTGAACCAGAGGGAAATTGTGACCAAACGGTGAAGGGTTTTAAAAGTGTTGCAGGCGATAGCGACAACCGTGGGAGTGCAGCCGAGAAGAAAACCGAGGCGGTGAGCAGCGGCGGTAAAAGTGGCAGCCGCGGTAGCAGTGGCGGCAGCGGTAACGGTGGCAGCGATGGCCATGGTGACTTTGCACTGGAGGGTGTTGCAGAGGACGTTGAGGCGACGAGCTTGGAGATGGACGAGTGCCCAGTGACGCCCGGTAAGAGCATGTTCGGGCCGGACGCGGACAAAGCGACGGAGCCTCCAGACAGCGCGGAAGCGTCGCGGGTGTCGGATTCGCAGCCGGACGACAACAAGAGTCCCGCCGCGGAAACTC
This sequence comes from Lethenteron reissneri, assembly GCF_015708825.2. Lineage (NCBI taxonomy): Eukaryota > Metazoa > Chordata > Hyperoartia > Petromyzontiformes > Petromyzontidae > Lethenteron > Lethenteron reissneri. Next base: position 7,586,583 of record NC_083834.1, read on the forward strand.
CGCAGGAGCCGCCCCCTCTTCCGCCATGCCCTGCACTTTACCCTTTGCACGGAGTCGAACATGGGGGACCAGCTCAAGTCCCTACTGGGCGTGAATAGGCAGATTGTGACGGAACTGTCCGTGGCCAGATCGCCGGAGGCGCAAGTGACCTACCCTTGCCTCGAGTGCTCGGAGAGCCTCCCGTCTTCGGACGGCGCAGACACGAGCTCTGAGAAATCCAAGCAGTTGAAAAGCCCGGACTCCACCTTTTTCACCTACCACGAAAGCACCAACTGGGTCCCTCCCATCTCGTCCATTTTGCTGGCCGACCTCGAGGTTTCCAACTCCCTGCTCTCTCCTCTGAAGGACAGCTACAGCCTGACCAGCTGTGCGATGGTCGGCGAGAAGATGCCGCTGCCGTCGGACGGCCTGAAGTTTGTGTCGCTGCCCGCAGCATGCTACAGTGAGAACGCGCAGTTTGACGAGGAGGAGTCGGACTTCCACCTCGCGTTGGACACCGAGAGCCCGTCGGAGGACGGCGACTCTGGCCAGAAGTTCTCACCACTCAAGAACAGGGCTCCCAAAGAGGGATTCTTCGAAATCGTCACACACGAGACTCCACAAAGTCAGAAAAGCGGAGAGGCGGACACAGACTTTGGCCTGCATTCGGAGTATGAGGGTGTGTCCAGGAAGTGGCAGGTGCCTTTTGAGGAGGAGTGTGATGGCGGGAAGCCTGTGGAGGAGGCGGAGGTGGCGGAGGAGGAGGAGGCAGAGGAGGCAGAGGAGGCAGAGGAGGCAGAGGAGGCAGAGGAGGCAGAGGAGGCAGAGGAGGCAGAGGAGGCAGAGGAGGCAGAGGAGGAGGCAGAGGAGGAGGAAGAAGAATTGAGTAAGACTCCAGAACCGCACAGCTGTAAACGGCGGCGACACAGCAAATCGCCCGTCACTGCTAAGCAAGATGGAAACAAAAAGAAATGTAAAAAGCCAAGAGCATCCGAGACAAACTTAGTATCGTCACCAGAGTCTGGAAAACATTCCGTCAGACCAGAGTCGCCAACTCGTGGCAGGAAGAAGAAATCATCGATGCCGCCGTCTGCAGAAGAACTCCTGACACCAGCAAAGGGCCATCGACAGAAAAGAAAAAAATCTAAATCAAGGAGTTCATCGGGGACTGTGGTGGAGCTCGGGGAGGAGGCGACATCCTCACCGGGCGAGAAGCCACCGCGCAAGGGCAGGAAACGATCGGGTTGCGATACCTCCCCCGACAAAGTCATCCTGGCGAAGAATGTGGTGAAGAAACACGGGGAGGTGGTGCTGCTTTGGACCAGGTGAGTGCAGCGATGATGGTTTTGTGTGTAAGTGAAAAGTAATTTATTTACAACGACTTTTTGCGTTTATGTTGTTCCACCCTGCCTCGAATCTCCAATTGGCACGGTTGGCTACGTTACGGTGCGAAAGAAGTTCAACATAATGCATGCGTACACACGAAGCAAATGCGGAGAGCTGACTTATATCGTAACATGGTGAAACCAGGAGTGTGGAGCCTCTGGCCCGTGTCTCCTTTTAATTTGGTCCCTTTACTTCATTTCATGCGGCCCGTGGCACGGAGACAATTTTTCCATCACTGCAAGCATCTTGGCTACGCTAATCTTGTACTCGGGGGGGGGGGGGGGGGGGGGGAAGAATGTCTTTGACCTGGCAACACTTTCTAATTTTAGTGCATTTCGGTCACTTCTGTCACTGCACAAACAGCCTCTTGTTCACTTGCCAATTAAAAACTGTCGGTGGCAATTTCCTTAACTTTATGGGAAATTCCAGCATAAAGTGTAATCTCAAACTATCAGTCAATTTTGCGATTATCGCTTTACTTAAAAGATATTTTGATATTGTTAATGGTGACTTCCAAGCGTGAAACTCTCAATGCTGTTTTGCACAATTTTCAGCTTTTGGTCCATTTTTATTTCTTTAAAGATCTATGCCCTCTCTGGACATACAAACCTGTAGCTAACACAAACCTTAAAACTAACACAAACCCAAACACTCATCTAACCTTAACCCTAACGCTTGTCCCAACACTGACCCTGACACGAGTGTCAATCTGACATTAAGATTATCACTAACCCTGCCTAATCTGGACGCTCGCACTCATTCCAACACTAAGCTAACTATAACGCTCCAGTAATCTTACGAGGAACACTAACCCAGCATATTCTTAGGTTTTTTCGGTAAAGTCACGTAGGTAAAATTTTTTAATTTAAATTAATAAAAAAAATAAAAATCACGACGTTTCGGAGGCAACACAAGCTTCCGTCTTTTTTTTTACTTGATACAGCTATCGTGCTGTGACGGTTCCACCTGAAGACGGAAGCTTGTGTTGCCTCCGAAACGTCGTGATTTTTATTTTATTTTACTTTTATTAATTTTAATTTTTTACCTACGTGACTTTACCGAAAAAACCTAAGAATATGAATCCTTGCAGTCACGAAAGCTTCAAATCTAGAACTAACCCAACACGAACCATCCACGAACTGCTGCGCTCTCTCTCTCTCTCACACCCACGCCCGTGCCGCTGCTGCCACCTCGCGACCTCTGTGCCGCTCTATCCTCCGCAGGGACGACGACCGGCTGATTCTGTCGGAGGTGCAGCGTCACGGGGCCTCTCCCGACATCTTCTCCTCCGTCGCTGCGCTGCTCGGTGACAAAACTGGATCTCAGGTCAGTGCCCGCTCCACCACACCGACCTTTGTGTGTTTTTAAATAGGGCACCACGGTGCCGAGATGGTTACTACCTCGTCTGGTATATGGGAGGGTCATGGGTTCAATCCCGATCCTGAAGCCTGTATATTTGGAGTTTTCATGTTCTCCCCGTGGTCGCGTGGATTTTTCTCCGGGTGGTCCGGTTTTTTCCCCTCCACATTTAGACTGAACATGCGTTTAAAGTATTTGTCCGTTCTAAATGTCCAAGTGATACACCACTTTGTTGAGCTACGATTTGTGCCCAGGTTGCTTTTGAAAAAGAGCTAACTTACTGAGTGAGCCATACCTGGTAAAATAATTTTTTTTATAGTTTTGAAATGCTTTCCATTGCTCATTCTATCGTATTGTATCATCAAACATAATTACGCGGCAAACCCCGGTGTGCAGTCATGCGTGTGCGTGAGCCGCACGGAGACATTGCAGTCGCACAGAATCCTCATCTTTATTTATGCTAGGGGAATCCGACGAGGCTATGAAGCTCCTTTTTCACAGATGCCCAAATTTTGATTTAAAGCTTTCGTGACTGCAGGGATTCATCTTCTTGGTTCTTTCGGTAAAGTCACGTAGAAGGGAAATAATAAAATAATAAAAATAAAACATTAAATACAATTCTCACGACGTTTCGGCCACAACGCAAGCAGCCGTCCTCAGGTGACAGCTGCTTGCGTTGTGGCCGAAACGTCGTAAGAATTGTATTTTATTATGTTTTATTTTTATTATTTTATTATTTCCCTTCTACGTGACTTTACCGAAAGAACCAAGAAGAAGATGCCCAAATGATAATTGGTTTTTTACCCTTCTATCTGGCAAGAAAACTGACACCTTTTTTTTAATGGTTTAAATGCTTGCCCCGAGCTCTCATACTCTGATGGTGCATTGTCTTTGAGTTGTGCGACCTTTGGCGTCATCTGGTCCAACCCATGTGAGACTAGGCTCTAAGGAAAGCTGTCTCGGGTGTGGACCAATCAACTTCAAGGACAGTGCATACATCATCAGAGTTATGTTTTTTGTTTGCATTATGACTGCAGGTATTGTGGTCTATGGTCTATGCAAACATGACTCCTTGTAAAAAAAGGTGTCAGTTTTGTTGCCAGATAGAAGGGTAAAAAACCAATTATCATATATTTTTACTGGCAAATGAGGTTCCAATGGTGTAAGATGCCCAAATGTCGCTTGACTCTCACGCTCGCCCCCCCCCCCCCCCCCCCCCCCCCATGTTGTGCGTCGCCTAGGTGTCCCGCAGGTTCCGGGAGCTGCTGAAGCTTTTCCAGAAGGCGGCTGCGGCAGAAAGACTCGCCAACGACAGTGACGCGGTGCAGGAGTCGCACCGCGGATCCTCGCCGCCGCCCGCGGCCCACGCCCCGCGTTGCTGACGACGGCCGATGCAGAGGCAGGCCGTCGCTCGTGCAAGCAGATTCGTTCAATGTCGATATCGGTACTGAAGCAATGGATGCTGCCCATTCACGGTTGTGAATGGTTCGGCGCACGCTCTCGAATTGCAGTCCCCAGGGGCAGAGGTCGCAACCGGGTGCTCGATACCCGTACCCTACCCGTACCCGGCTACCCGTACCCAGCCGGGTATGGGTACGGGTACCCGTTTGCGACCCTGGTGCGGCCGGGTACGGGTACGGGTAGGCCGTGAGTCACTGGTGAGTTACCGTTTGTCACTCATTTCCCAACGTCTTGTCTCTTCTCACAATTCAAGTTCCTAGAATCAACCCACCCGCGCCTGCAACATGGCTTCATCCCAGAGGTCGCAATCGGGTACGGGTATGGCCGGGTACGGGTACCCGTTTGCGACCCTGGTGCGGCCGGGTACGGGTAAGGAATCAAAACCCGTTTGCGACCTCTGCCCAGGGGTCACCGGTTGGAGTCGTCCTCCGGCAATGGCAGTTGAAATCCTCGGTGTGTTTCTTAAATCTCACCGCCTCCGTCCACCCAGCCGTGTATGAATGGGTGCGCCACAGTCGAGCGGGGGGCCGTGTGCGTGGCTGGGTAGATTGTGGCTACTTCGGCCTCTTTCTGGCGAGCCATCTGGTCCTCCTCCGGCAATGGCAGTTGAAATCCTCGGTGTGTTTCTTAAATCTCACCGCCTCCGTCCACCCAGCCATGTATGAATGGGTGCGCCACAGTCGAGCGGGGGGCCGTGTGCGTGGCTGGGTAGATTGTGGCTACTTCGGCCTCTTTCTGGCGAGCCATCTGGCCAGTCGTGAACAAGAAGGCCAAAATAAACCTCAGGAGGCAGGGCGTTGTTAAGTGGTCACCCTTAGTTTGGAGGTGCTTTGGCTACCAGCAGTAGCCTGCATCTTTTACCGTTTTCACAGAGCAATGATACAGGTTCATGTTGGTTGACTTTATTCAGTGTTTGAAGCGTCCAGCGTATGACCCCCCCCTCCCCTGTTAAATAGCATGACTTGTTTGTATACCTTAGGACAGTTTTGTTTTCTAGGTGAAGAGATGCTGCCCTGGAAACGCAGTTTTCAGTGCAAGTCTCAATATTTAATTGAACTTTGTAAGATGTATACAGGGTGGCTCAAGAGGCAGGACACACACTTAATTTATTTTAACACTGGCATTAATACATTTAAATTGTTTATTCTCTAAGTTAATATGCTATATATCTGTTATCATAATTGATATCTAATTTGTTTTTTCCCGTGGGGTCACCGTCATTTACAAAACTCGACCAAGAACCCCCGAATGAATCGAAACGACAAAATTGTGAAATGTTCAAAGAGCACGCCTGTAATATTTGTAAAAATAAAGCCCTCAATTCGTTTCAAAACATGATTCACGCATGCATTGATGTCGATGGAAGTCAGTTTGAACGTATGTTAAAAGCAATTAAATAATATGTAATATAAACTAAATATATAATAGCCCAGTGTGTCCTGAGTTTTGGGCCATGCTGTATAAAGTTTCACATCAGTCACAGTTATCCCACTTTGATGTAGGGGTGTCGGAGTTTCTAATGATCCAGCGATGTAGCCCACTTGACACCACCACACGAGTTGCTGTATAGAGCTCACTCTCGAATGTTCGTAGATGGATTGTCTGGGTTTGTGGGTTTAACGGGGCTTGAGAAACATTAATATATTTTTACACACGCACTGTCTGTTATTAGCTGCTCCTCATTGAGTGTCAGTGCCTACGTTTGAGCGCAGACATGTCAGTGAGAGAACCATTTACTTAAAGAAGGAATTACATCTATATGAGGTAAGAATAAAAACAGCCGAGGCATGTTACGTCTACGCCCAGTTACTGAACCGTAATTGGGAGAAGTTATGAATTGTGGCCGGCAGAGTTACTGAAGACATTTGGAAAGACGTCGAGTCAACAGTTTTCTTGACACTGCTGAAAAGCAATGCTCTGGATATTTGCACTTTATGGCGGTCACCCCGAGGTACCATAGTACCCCGGCTCTCGCATAATGACCGTGATGCAGACACTTTTGGTCTGTGTTGATGGTCCGGCGATGCGGCAATCGACTCATCTCGGACGAGCTGTACTCACGATGCACCGCCTACGGTGCGTACCGAGCGTTCAGGGTTTCGGCGCAATCGTCCTCGCTGCGTTTTGACATCGCAGAGTAGCACCGATTACGGATTGATTGGTACCCCAGTCGCGGAGTTGAGTACACCCCTGGAAAAAAGAGTGTCCCAGAAATAAAATATTTAATTGCCTCGGCCATTTAGTGTTATTTGGTACCACGGGGTACCGACATGAGGATCATTTGCCCCCGTTTGATTTATTGGGGCCACTATGCCCACACCCCTCCTCCCCATTACCCTGGCTAATTGAGAATTGACGACATACATGTGTATTCTTGGTTCTTTCGGTAAAGTCAGTCGAAACGTCGTGAGAATTTTATTGTTTTATATTTGTATTATTTTATTGTTTTTCCCTTCTACGTGACTTTACCGAAAGAATCAAGAATATGAATCCCTGCAGTCACGAAAGCTTTAAATCAAAATTTAAAATGAATAGATGTGGTTCAACTTAAGGTGGTTGTGAGTTTTATCTCGAATGGGTTTGGGATTTTCACATTTAATGACCATTAAAGTGTCTAATGTTATTATAATTTATGTATTTGATTGCATAGTCACGATTGTTAGTTATGCATTGTTTGCAGTTCCTTGAAGTTAAAATAATAATCTTGATTTGAAGCTTTCGTGACTTCAGGAATCCATACTCTTTGGCTCTTTCGGTAAAGTCACTTAGGTAGAAAATGAAATAAATCACGACGTTTCGGGCGCAACACAAGCGTCCGTCATCAGGTGGGAAAGCATAAAAGAATAAAGCAAGTTTAATTTTCTGTAGCTTAGAGAAAAGCTACGTGCTTTAGCATTTCATTGTATGTGTACATTCAGGATGAATGGAAAGTCCCTTCATAAGTTTGATGTCATTTTGTGGAAAAGTTATATATTTGTTTATTCTGTCGGTTTAATGTGGAATGGATGAAACAATTCGTTTTCTTTGCTGGGAGGTGAGACCTCTGAGAATACGCAAGTGGATTGAAACATTTTAATGCACCGGTAGTGGTTTTTTTTAAGTATTCTGCTTGACGTTTAGGGTCACAAAATGTATGGATTTCACATTCCGGGTCACTTAGTTACACAACTAAAGAGAGAAACGTGACAAAACTCGGATATTACCAAATGTGTCCTGCAGAGTTACTGAAGAAATTGTTGCTGGACGTTTAGCGCAACCTTTTTTGAGATACGAAAGTGAACAACAACAAAAAGAACATCCGGTCATGAGTGCAGAATAGGACTTGGTGGGGGTGGGACCCTTCCCATTACTTCTAGATTTGAAGCTTTCGTGACTGCAAGGATTCATACTATTAGTTCTTTTGGTAAAGTCACGTAGGTAAAAAATGAAATTAAAATTAATAAAAATAAAAATCACGACGTTTCACTTGATGCAGCAAATCTGGCTGTGACGGTCCCACCTGATGACGGAGACTTGTGTTGCCTCCGAAACGTCGTGATTTTTATTATTTTATTTGTATAAATTTTTATTTAATTTTTTACCTACGTGACTTTACCGAAAGAACTAATAGTATACCTTCCCATTACATTTGTGGAGCCGCCAACACACGGACATGCACATACATAGAAACACGCTTTTTCCCGTGTCGAAAATATTCCCATCCTCCCTACCCAATGAGTGGGGATAAAAATGCAGTGATGGATACATATAACTTGCGGGCCATTTCTAAATGGTAGGCCTCATGTTGTTGCCACTGGCCGCTTGACGTGAACCTGCTCATCTTATTTGACCCATTGGATCTCTGCGTACGGTGTAGACGTTGGCAGACACGAGTGCATGATCATTTGAATTTTTTCTCAAAATAGTTCATTTAAAGCAATGTAGGGACTTTACTAGAAGCGTGTGTACACAGAAACCATATTCTTGAGATGCCAGAGAAGTAATGCTTTGGATATTTACTCCAGTTTTGGCGAGCGGGAGGGGGGGGGCTGATGTTGGCTTGCATGGTGTTTTCACGTGTGTCAATACGGTGTCCTTTGTGTTGTCCAGCCTTCCTTAATAGTCGATTTTTAGAAACATAGAGTGTGCATTAAGGTGTGCTCCTAGGCCAAAACCATCACTTTACTGATGAAACATCTCTCCCTGCTGGTGCTTCTCTGATTGTGGTGGCAAGCGATGATTGAGTCGTGGTTTTATGTTGGTTGTTACATGCTGGTGCTGGTTTTATGATGGTTTGCACGATGATTTCTGTGTGGTGTGAAATGTGTTTTTTTTGACCAGGTAAAGGCCACTGAGATATTCGCTATTTTTCAGAGGGCGACCTGGCTCCACATGAGATTTCTCATCTACATTGCTTATATCATCATCATTGCACGTGGGAACTTGTAGCCTCAGCCAAATAGGCACCGTCAGGATCCAGGAGAGAACCCCCGTGACCTCCTGCGTACAGAGCATTGGAGATAGCATCTCGCCACCACCACGACGCATGGTAGTTGTATGCTGATTGTTGCAGGATGGTGGTATGGTGTTGCTTGTGGAATGCTGTTATGTATGTATGGAAAACATTGGAACCGTATGTAACCAATCATGCTAATTGGAGGCACGGGGGCAGGACAAACTTAACACAAAGTAGTTCTAAAGAAATGAGTTTTCAATCTAGATGTATGATTGTATGGTGATGCGTGGTGGTTGGTGATTGTTGCTTGATGTTCGAGTGATGGTGGTACATGGTTGTTGGTGTGGTGCATGGTGTATTTGGAGTGATTGTGTGGTTATTGCATGGTGGTATGCGGTGGTTGGGTGCTGTGGTAGTGCTGTAATGGTTGTAACGTTTGCCACTCTTTCTCACAATTGTCATTCGCCGCGAGGTGTGTGTGTGTACAAAAGCAGCATTGTGTGCACTGGTTAGTGGCCATATTACCAAGATACCTAATGCCCGATAGGATTGATCAATAATTTATTTTTTACATCAGTTGTACAGGTCATATTTTTTGTGTATACTGTATATATATAACTTCAGTGCCCTTGCAGTTGTGAATACAGGGTATTTGTAAATTAGTTGCGTCTTGGCTCGTTTTTAAATCCTTTATATTAAGTTCGCTTGCTTGCTTAGGACCGCGCAAATCTTTCGGTCGTTTTTTAACCCACTTCCCGTGATCCAATCAAGCTGACATTTTCCACACAGACTCGTTGTGCGTGACAATTAATGTTCGTGAAAATTTTTTTCCAAAATTGTACACTTTTTAGGACAAAAATATTATATTTAATTACCAATTGCTTAATGTGCAATGCAATCATCTGACCCATAGGTGGCAGCCATCTCAAGCCAGAGGACGAGAGGACTCTAGCCGCCACGCATATAAAGGATTTATAGTGGAAAAACTTTGTTTTTACTGGTTATACTTATTTTTATTTTAACACATGCCTTCATCTTTTAAACTAGGTCTGTTCAGGTCGAAGTCCCGGAAACATTTTTTCGGCCGACCTACACCACACCCAGTGTATGCAGTACCTCTCGTTCTGGTTATGGCTCCGAGTCGATTCACGGACCTTCCCCAAACCGACCCGCGACCCATGGGAATATTAACTGCGGGTTGTGCGATGGTGGGACACGTAGACGCGGTAGCACAGAAGTATTGTATAACAATGTCGCGGTGACCTGGCCCAGCGATAGCGCCCTCGCCGCTTGTTGCGAAGGTTCGCGGGTTCGAAATACAGCGGCTGCCCTGGTTATTATCGTGGGGGGTATCAAGCGTAATCCGCGCCCTCTGCTTCAGAGTGGACGTTAAAGATCTCCCGTGACATCGTGGAATTCTCTACCATATTCTTGGTTCGTTCGGTAAAGTCACGTAGAAGGGAAACAAAATAATAAAACATAATAAAATTCTCACGACGTTTCGGCCACAACGCAAGCAGCCGTCCTCAGGTGAAGAAACAGCTGTCGGAAAGACAGCGTCTTAATGAGCACTGCCAAGCTTGGCAGCTGGGTGGGAGGAGGAGACAGCCTCTTTCCGACAGCTCTGTTTCTTCACCTGAGGACGGCTGCTTGCGTTGTGGCCGAAACGTCGTGAGAATTTAATTATATTATGTTTTATTTTCATTATTTTATTATTTCCCTTCTACGTGACTTTACCAAAAGAACCAAAAATATGAATCCCTGCAGTCACGAAAGCTTTAAATCGAAAATAATTCCCTACCGTTGTAAATTCGTTTATCCTATGTGGCTACTTTTAATTCTCGTCTTAAAATACATATTTTTAAAGTCGGTTTATTCTTTTCTTTGGTTCTTTCGGTAAAGTCAAGTAGAAAGAAAAATCAGTTAAATAGTTTTTTTCAGTATATTCTATTTAGCTTCACCTCTCTTGGCCCTTATTCTTACAAGGCGCCTTGAGACATTAGTGGGAACCACCTTCCAAATGTAAACTATTGTTTCGATTTAAAGCTTTCGTAACTGCAGTGATTCATCTTCTTGGTTCTTTCGGTAAAGTCACGTAGAGGGGAAATAATAAAATAAAGAAAATTAAACAAAAAAATATTTTATTATGTTTTATTTTTATTGTTTTTTTATTTCCCTTCTACGTGACTTTACCGAAAGAACCAAGAAGATAAACTATTGTTATTGACAAGAGCAGGTCATGGTATTGTCGGCTGCGTCAAGGTAAAACTTTTAAAAGGGAGGGAAAAACCCCCCATTGCTCATTTAAGATTATAGATAGCAACCATCAACCCCGACTGTGAAAACTTGGCAGGATCCTCCTGAAAAAGTCAGGGTTGATTCTTTAATGGGTAAACAAGCGTCGATATATACAACTTTATTTTATTGTGGTTTTTCTGTACTGCCAACTACGTAGCCTTGCAGCCTGGTGGCCCAACACTGAGACACGATGCAGGATCAAGGCTGGTTTGTATATTGGACTTCTTTCGCACCGTACGACGCCAACCGTAACCGTGTTAATCAAAGTTGCGGGGGGAAGGGCAAACTAAAATACAAAACGCGGTTCTAAAGAAAACACATTCCTGTGGAGGGAGCTGGTAGGAACGTGTTGGGTTGCTCGGTCAATGGCCAGGGTCAACAGCGGCGTGGTGTATTCCGCAAATATGCCTGACTGTGAGGGCGGGCACAAGCCGGCGTGAGTAGGTTAAACGTTGAGTTTTATAAGGGTACCACGGGGTGACCAACCCCTCCCCACCCAGCCCCTCCCTGCACGACGGACACAATAATCCCCTGTGGGCTGGTGTAACCAGGAGGTTCCTACAGGTATAAACACTGAACTGGAGAATCCAACAGGCTGATGGATTAAACGCGTATTTTGGACGCATACGTGGAGGGCTCAAAAAGGAATTGTGCTTATATTTGCCGATCAACTTTACAATTGAGACAGCCGTCGTTATTATAAACCAACACGGCCCGTGTTTACACTGACAATGCTGTGGATGGAAACATCTCCATAAACCCCTCTAATTATGGATAATATTCGGTCGCAAAAGCCAACGACTTCGCGTAAAAACCGAGGACGCATCACATTTTTAAAACGCGTTATTTTGCTCCACCCCCCGCCCCAATCCCCCGCGAGCACCCGTAACACGTGGACACTCGACTGCGATCAGCTGATGGCGTCACCGGGCATCCCCACGTTGAAGCAGGTCGGGGGGAAACGTTCAGGGGACGTTCGGAGGACGTTCGCGGCGGCACTTATTGACGGTGGCACGCGGGTTGACGTGCAGCGGTTTGCTAATCCACTGCTGGATGAACGCCTCCCCACTTGGGCCGTCCAGAGGAACCTCCTAATGAGGTTATCCTGCACCTCGAGAATATCGCGTCTTGCCGGGACGTTGAAAGTTCCGCAGTCTTTTTTGAAGGGCAAGTTGCGTTCCCCACCGTGACGGTATATTTCTGATGTGTTATAATGAATCACCGTTACCAAGTGGCCCACGTTTGTTGCTGTTGTTGTATCTCAAGGTAGCACGGACCACACCGCAGCCACGGCCGATCGGTTCGAGTTGGTGGAAGCGAGAGAGCAGACGTTAGAGGAGCATAGAAGTAGGGTACAGCGGTGGAGTTTTGCGGGCCAACCCCCCCCCCCCCCCAACTGTATTGGCCCCCCCACCAAAGGGGCCCGGGGCCACCCCCGCCCCCATCCGAAGCCTTCAAACCAAAAGTCGCAAACGGGTTTTGATTCCTTACCCGTACCCGGCCGCACCAGGGTCGCAAACGGGTACCCGTACCCGGCCGTACCCTACCCGTACCCGGCCGGGTACGGGTAGGGTACGGGTATTGGGTACCTGATTGCGACCTCTGGGATGAAGCCATGTTGCAGGCGCGGGTGGGTTGATTCTAGGAACTTGAATTGTGAGAAGAGACAAGACGTTGGGAAATGAGTGACAAACGGTTACTCACCAGTGACTCACGGCCTACCCGTACCCGGCCGCACCAGGGTCGCAAACGGGTACCCGTACCCGGCCGGGTACGGGTAGCCGGGTATCGGGTAGGGTATCGGGTACCCGGTTGCGACCTCTGCTTCAAACTAAACCGGACGCATGAAACACAAGAATAGGTTTTACCCTTTCCAGCAGTAAAACAAGAGTTGCGTTTAGACGTTCAAACACCGAACAGAAACCTTTTGCAAGAAATCAAGTTACTGCATTGACTACACTACTAGTGTTGAACATGCAAACAAAGCACGCTCTGATTATAATCTATGCATTTCAATGATCGCCTTTTGGCGTTTTTTTAAAAATCTGGTCTGACTGGTAGTGAGATGAGGCCCTAAAGAAGGCTTCTGTCTCTCTGGTGTAGGTTAATTAGTTTCGAAGACAATACACAGATTGAGAGTTTCCAATAACACCACGAGAAATTCGCTGCCTCCGTGCTCTGGAGACCACCTGGGGAAGATTCCAGGCACGCGTTGGCAATGATGATGAAACAAGTGGAGACTGACTTTTTGAAGCTATTTGTTATCATGTCACTGTGTGTTAATTGTTCTTTTCCCATTAAAAACGATAATCCCATTTAAGTGTTAACATTTTCAAATCCTTTATATTAAGTTCGCTTGCTTAGGACTGTGCAAATCTTTCGGTCGTTTTTTAACCCACTTCCCGTGATCCAATCGAGCTGACATTTTGCACACAGACTCGTTGTGCGAGACAATTAATGTTCGTGAAAATTTTTTTTCAAAAATTTTACACTGTTTAGGGAAAACAAATTAAATATTTAATTACCAATTGCTTAATACTGGCAGACAATCATCTGACCCATAGGTGGTAGCCATCTCAAGCCAGAGGACGAGAGGACTCTAGCCGCCCCGATGCCACGCATATAAAGGATTTATCGTGAAAAACTTTGTTTTTACGGGTTTACTTGTTAAATCCTTTATATTAAGTTTGCTTGCTTGCTTAGGACCGTGCAAATCTTTCGGTAGTTTTTAGCCCATTTCCAGTGATCCAATCGAGCTGACATTTTCCACACAGACTCGTTGTGCGTGACAATTAATGTTCGTGAAAAAAAAATCCCAAATTTTACACTTTTTAGGACAAAAATATATTTAAGGTGCAATGCAATCATCTGACCCATAGGTGGCAGCCATCTCAAGCCAGAGGACGAGAGGACTCTAGCCGCCACGCATATAAAGGATTTATAGTGAAAAACTTAGTTTTTACGGGTTATACTTATTTTAAGCACCCTGTAGTGATCATCGTAGCGGTGGTCTCGTTGGGCTGAGCCTCGGTACCTGCGGTGTTGGACCCCCTTCCCTCCACACCCCGCAGTTTCTTCACCGGCAGAGAGTTCTCTCCCTGTACCGAGCGATGCTGAGAGCCATCCGCCAGGTGCCCGACCGCCACTACCAGGTGTACCTGCAGGAGTCGGCGCGGCGCGAGTTCAAGATGAACAAGGAGGAGACGAACGAGGTGAATAGACAGGCCGTGGGCTTTAATCATCATCGTCGTCGCCTTACTCCGCACGGACCATCGGATTGTCATCGTCATCATCGATGCACTTGGCTCCAGCATTTACTGAACACCGTTTTTCCAATGCCTCCGCCAGCATCGATTTACTCGGCATCGCTCAACAACATTTGCCAGTAACCTCCATGAACATCATTGTCTTTCTCGTAATTTATCATTCGATCATCATCGTTGTCAATACCGTGATGAAGAGTGTGAAAATTGGAATGGGATCCATTTTATTTAAATCGTTGCACCGGGGCCCATGCTAACCACACTACACCAAAGATAAAGATCCCCGTATAGCCTTGACCTACTGTTGGGGCAAGAGCTGTTAGCGAGTAGCACCTACGAAGGCTGGCACGGCACACGAGGGGGTGGGTGGCCAGCACCATGCCCGGCCGCCTATGTCTCACCAGTGGCGATGTTTACACACCGCACCAGGTAATAATTTGAGGCTGAGTCGACCTAGGAGAGGCCCAGGACCGGTTCAGATAATTTGTCACTGGTGTTGGCAATGAGCAGGAATCGAACTCGGGTCTCCAGGTTCGTAGCACAGCGCGCTAACCACTGCATTACCGCTCCCGACACTACACCACCCAGACCACCACCACCACCCAGACCAGCACCACCACCACCACCCAGACCACACCACCCAGACCACCACCACCACCACCCAGACCAGCACCACCACCACCCAGACCAGCACCACTACCACCACCACGCGGTGATTGCCATTAACAGGCAAGTCACCCTGTGCTATTGAACCGACATCGTTGTTATCATTGTTGTTATCATCATCGTTGTTATCATCATCATTGTAATGGAAGACTCACGGGTTGAGTGAGTTGAATATCCCGTAACCATTCAGGCCCATCACCTGCGGCGAGTCGATTAATTATCGTGATCCGATTCAGCAACGTATTATTTTCGTCTAATTTTTATGTACGTACGATGAACTTCTCTCGCACCGTACGTAGCCAACCGTGCTAATCGTAAGTGCGGGGGAAGGACAGCAAAACACTGTCTCGTTTGCATTGTTGCTACATTTTCGTCGTCGCGTTCGTTTTTTGTTCGCTCCCGACACTTGCGTGCGCGAGCATCCCACGAGAATCGACGGCGATCGCCAAGCCCACGATGCCATCGCACCATGCCTGGGGAGATGACCTGGGGAGATGACCTGGGGAGATGACCTGGGGAGATGACCTGGGGAAGATGACCTCCGTCGTTGACCTCCGTCGGTGTCCGGCGCGTTTAACAGCGGTGGCGTGCGCACTCCGTGCAGGACGCGGTGAGGATGGCGATGACTCGGGGGAACGCGCAGCTGAAGGAGCTCCAGAAAATCATCCGCCTCTCCAAGTGAGCGACCGGTGGAGGTGGCACGGTGGGTGGGGGGGAGGGAACGCCTGCGGCCCCACCACGACGGGACGTCGCGATGTCCTCCCGGCCCACGTGGCGCGTTGACGAGATCGTGACTCCGAAGCGGTGGGCGGGGGAGGCCACAGGAATTGACGATGTGGACACCGTTTTTTTTTCACTCTCAACAAGTCACCGCCAGGAAAACGTTAATAATGGACCCCAAAGCGAGCGAGCTGAGAACAAGCACCACCAATGAAGTCAACATTGCCGGACTATTTTTCGATTTAAAGCTTTCGTGACTGCAGGGATTCATCTTCTTGGTTCTTTCGGTAAAGTCACGTAGAAGGGAAATAATAAAAATATAAAAATAAAACATAATAAAATAATTCTCACGACGTTTCGGCCACAACGCAAGCAGCCGTCTTCAGGTGGAGAACAGGTCTGTCGACTAATACATTGCGAGGTCGCACTGATCACACTGGTCTACAACTTTTTGAGACGTCGTCTGCTTTAGAGATTAAATGTGCTGTTTATTATGGATGTTGATGTGCTGAATTCAGATATGACAATTAAACAACGGATCGGCTCCTGATCCCAAGATATTAAAGTTTTTACATTTTAAGTCGATGTATATTGTGTAGATAGTCGAGTTTTACTCACAAATTGTAAACCTGGGTCTTTCCATGTGTGCTTTACATGATAACATGTCACCCTGTCCTGTTCATGTAACACTTAAAAAAATCAGCAAAAGGGTTATATAAATAACATTTATTATGAAACAAAAGAAAACAACTATAACGTATCTATAAGTACATAGTTTAGCCATTATTCAGTGTCTACTCGGCGCTGCTTGGCTTGTCTCTTGTATTCAGTAAATGGAGCGTCTCTTGTCACTGTCCAGCATTAGTCTGCAAGCATTGATGGGCTCCTTTTGCCCTGAGAGCGTTTCTCCATTGTCGCAATGTCCTGGTGACATCGCTCGCCATGCTCGTCGCTCGCTGCTCCGCAGTTCGGTGGGAAAAAATTTCGATAAGAGTGCAAACAATGTATCTTTAGTGACATGTTGCAACCAAGGCTTTTGTATGCCTTGAGGTTTTCCACCAACTCCCTGTAGTTGTCTGCTTTGTTGTTTCCGAGAAAATGTGTTGCCACTAACTGGAAGGCGTTCCATGCCGTCTTTTCCTTGCCACGCAGAGTGCACCGTCAAATGCATCGTCTCGAAGAAGTTCACAAATCTGGGGACCGACAAAGACACCTTCCTCTATCTTAGCTTCACTTAACCTTGGAAATTTTCCACGGAGGTACTTGAAAGCTGCTTGTGTTTTGTCCATGGTTTTGACAAAGTTCTTCATCTGACCCAGCTTGATGTGGAAGGATGGTAACAAAATCTTCCTTGATTCAACAAGTGGTGGATGCTGAACACTTTTCCTCTCAGGCTCCAATGACTTTCGGAGTAGCCAATCTATCTTGATGTGGTGGGAATCTCTCGCACGACCATCCCATTCACAGAGAGAACGCTGTCTCCCCGACAGACCTGGTCTTCACCTGAGGACGGCTGCTTGCGTTGTGGCCGAAACGTCGTGAGAATTATTTTATTGTTTTAATTTTATTATTTTATTATTTCCATTCTACGTGACTTTACCGAAAATACCAAGAAGATGAATCCCTGCAGTCACGAAAGCTTTAAATCGAAATTTAGAACAGCAGTACTTTGTGTATCCAGACTTACAGACCAAGCAAGAGAGCAACAACCTTCAAATCGCCACAAAGCTGCCACTGATGTTGGTCATAGTTTATGCACCGCAAAAGTTGTTTCATGTTGTCATAGGTTTCCTTCATATGGACTGCCTGATCAACTGGAATTGATGGCAGCAAAAGACTGAAAGCCTCCAGTAGAGGGTTTATTTGGGGGGGGGGGGGGGGTTAGATCGCGTAAATATATAAATGTGTCGTTAAAACCCGCCACCACCCGACACGGCCAACTAGTTTGACACGTCGGCTTTCGCGACCAATATTCATAAGAATGGTTTTTGGGTTAGATCGCGTTATTTATAAATGTGTCGTAACCCTCCACCACCCGACACGGCCAATCAGTAAAAAAAAGTGTCACGTTGACAAAAGACAAAATAGTTCACTACTTTAGCCCACCGGTGTGTTGAATGAATCCACAACATTTACAATTTTTTAGTACGACGTTTCGTCGGTAACTAAAACCGGCTTTGTTCTTTGCCTTCGAAATCAATTAACGGAATCTCGATTTCGCTCCCTAATCCGAGCAGCAGCACCAGCAGCTTTCCCATTCGTGACAGCCGCGGATTAAGAGGCAGCTACGGGGGAGGAGGGGGCACACCGGAGACTCGGCGATAACGATATTAAATAGTTCCACGATTCGTGACGATTATCGCGATATCGATTGTACTATACTGGACTGGACTATACTGGACTGTCCTGGGCTGGACTCTACTGGACTGAAGACCCGGAGCAGAAACGGAGGTGCGTTTTTATTTAATTTTATTTTACAGAGAGAGGCGGGCAATCACGGGCAAGAACATCGCACGGAAGATGCAGCTAATTATCTCTTTACACCGATGGACAATTAACACTGGTAGGAACCTCCTGGTTACACCAGCCCACAGGGGATTATTGTGTCCATCCGTCCGTCGTGCATCCAAAAATGGGACGGGTGGGGCTGGTTGGAGAGGGGAGGGTGGGGAGGGGCTGGGTGGGGAGGGGCTGGGTGGGGCTGGATGGGGGGGATGGGAGGGGTGGAGAGGGGAGGGTGGGGAGGGTGGGGAGGGTGGGGCTGGATGGGGGGGTGGGAGGGGTGGGGCTGGGTGGGGAGGGGCTGGTCACCCCGTGGTGCCCTTATAAGACTCAACGTTTAACCTACTCACGCCGGCTTGTGCCCGCCCTCGCAGTCGGGCATATTTGCGGAATACACCACGCCGCCGTTGACCCTGGCCATTGACCGAGCAACCCAACGTTCCTACCAGCTCCCTCCGCAGGAATGTGTTTAAGAATACCCCCACACGCGCATGCGGTGCGACTGCGATCGAGAATCTCAAACCATGGCCACACAGAGTAAGGACGCCACTTTGCCCGCTTGCAGCATTCGCCGGCAGCGATCCTGATAGTCCCCCAAGCAACTCCTGGAAGCCGTCAGCTGTGTCTCCACTCGCCCACCTCGGCGTGGACACAGACACGCGCTTATTTCTGATCGACGAAGGAAGCCACTGGCAGCGATGAACTTTTAAGCGATCTCGGTTGGAAACTCATTTCTTTGCAACTGCAATTTTGCGTAAAAGGTTTGGTTGTCACCATTGGAACCTCATTTGCCAGTAAAAAATATGATAATTGGTGTAAATGCTTACCCCGAGCTCTCATACTTTGAAGGTGCATTGTCTTTGAGTTGTGCGCCTTTTGGCGTCATCTGGTCCAACACCATGTGAGACTAGGCTCTTAAGGAAAGCTGTCTCGGGTGTGGACCAATCAACTTCAAGGACAGTGCACATACATTATCAGAGTTATGTTTTTTGTTTGCATTATGACTGCAGGTATTGTGGTCTATGCAAACATGACTCCTCGTAAAAAAGGTGTCAGTTTTGTTGCCAGATAGAAGGGTAAAAAAACAATTATCAGGTTTGGTTGTCCTTCGCGCGCTCCTCCGATTAGCGCGGCTGGCAACGTACGGCGCGAAAGAAGTTCAGCATGCATACGGACACACGACGGGGGAATAGGCGGAGGCAAACAACGAATGCCTTGAGCCTGACGCTGGAACAAGGGGCACAGGGCCCCGAGAGCATGGACGGCTGGCTGGGGGAAGGGAGCTCAATGTTATGGGGGGAAGCGAGAAGAATGGGCGACCGAGCGAAGGTTGAACGGGGGGTTTCAACGGAAAGACTTGGAGTGAGATGAGAGGGGAGAGGCAGGAGAGTCCGTGGAGGGGAAAGTAGAGTGAGATGAGAGGGGAGAGGCAGGAGAGTGCGTGGAGGGGAGTAGAGTGAGATGAGAGGTAGGAGAGTGAGTGGAGGGGGAGTAGAGTGAGATGACAGGGGAGAGGTAGGAGAGTGCGTGGAGGGGTGTAGAGTGAGATGAGAGGGGAGAGGCAGGAGAGTGCGTGGAGGGTAGTAGAGCGAGATGATAGGGAGAGGTAGGAGAGTGCGTGGAGGGGAGTAGAGTGAGATGAGAGGGGAGAGGTAGGAGAGTGTGGAGGGGAGTAGAGTGAGATGAGAGGGGAGAGGTAGGAGAGTGCGTGGAGGGGTGTAGAGTGAGATGAGAGGGGAGAGGTAGGAGAGTGCGTGGAGGGGAGTAGAGTGAGATGAGAGGGGAGAGGTAGAAGAGTGTGGAGGGGAGTAGAGTGAGATGAGAGGGGAGCGGTAGGAGAGTGCGTGGAGGGGAGTCGAGTGAGATGAGAGGGGAGAGGCAGGAGAGTGCGTGGAGGGGTGTAGAGTGAGATGAGAGGGGAGAGGTAGGAGAGTGTGGAGGGGAGTAGAGTGAGATGAGAGGGGAGAGGTAGGAGAGTGCGTGGAGGGGTGTAGAGTGAGATGAGAGGGGAGAGGTAGGAGAGTGTGGAGGGAAGTCGAGTGAGATGAGAGGGGAGAGGCAGGAGAGTGCGTGGAGGGGAGTAGAGTGAGATGAGAGGGGAGAGGTAGGAGAGTGCGTGGAGGGGAGTAGAGTGAGATGAGAGGGGAGAGGTAGAAGAGTGTGGAGGGGAGTAGAGTGAGATGAGAGGGGAGCGGTAGGAGAGTGCGTGGAGGGGAGTCGAGTGAGATGAGAGGGGAGAGGCAGGAGAGTGCGTGGAGGGGTGTAGAGTGAGATGAGAGGGGAGAGGTAGGAGAGTGTGGAGGGGAGTAGAGTGAGATGAGAGGGGAGCGGTAGGAGAGTGCGTGGAGGGGAGTCGAGTGAGATGAGAGGGGAGAGGCAGGAGAGTGCGTGGAGGGGAGTAGAGTGAGATGAGAGGGGAGAGGTGGGAGAGTGTGTGGAGGTGAGTAGAGTGAGATGAGAGGGTAGAGGTAGGTGAGTGCGTGGAGGGGACTAGAGTGAGATGAGAGGGGAGAGGCAGGAGAGTGCGTAGAGGGGAGTAGAGTGAGATGAGAGGGGAGAGGTAGGAGAGTGCGTAGAGGGGAGTAGAGTGAGATGAGAGGGGAGAGGCAGGAGAGTGCCTGGAGGGGAGTAGAGTGAGATGAGAGGGGAGAGGCAGGAGAGTGAGTAGAGGGGAGTAGAGTGAGATGAGAGGTAGGAGAGAGCGTGGAGGGGAGTAGAGTGAGATGAGAGGGGAGAGGTAGGAGAGCGCGTGGAGAGGTAGTGGAGGTGACTCACTATTTTGAAGGAGGTGAGTGAATTGTCGGCTAAAGTCGCCAACAGCAACGCAACTTGACGTGCGCCATCGTGACCCCCCCCCTTCCCCGTGACCTCCCCTCCCCCTCCGGCTTTAGTTGGGGGATCGTTAAAATACACGGGGGGGGGGGGGAGCAGGGGGAGCGACAAGCTCATGATCGCAGTGGAGAGCTCAGGGGTGAGGGGGCCGAGCGGGGGGGCGGGGGGCACGGAGCCCCCCAGCTGCGGTGACCCAACGCCACCCCCCCCCCTCCCCGCTCCACCCCCCTCGTTCCTTGTCGCACGGCCACGCGGCGGGAGGGCGGCAGAGGTCGCAACCGGGTACCCGATACCCGTACCCTACCCGATACCCGGCTACCCGTACCCGGCCGGGTACGGGTACCCGTTTGCGACCCTGGTGCGGCCGGGTACGGGTACGGGTAGGCCGTGAGTCACTGGTGAGTAACCGTTTGTCACTCATTTCCCAACGTCTTGTCTCTTCTCACAATTCAAGTTCCTAGAATCAACCCACCCGCGCCTGCAACATGGCTTCATCCCAGAGGTCGCAATCGGGTACCCGTACCCTACCCGTTACCCGGCCGGGTACGGGTAGCCGGGTATCGGGTAGGGTACGGGTACCCATTTGTGACCCTGGTGCGGCCGGGTACGGGTAAGGAATCAAACCCCGTTTGCGACCTCTGGTGGGCGGGCGCGGTTGGCTACGTACGGCGTGCCAAGGAGGTTCGACGCACGCACATCGGGACCTGGCACAGGAGGTCGGACTCGGAGAGTTCCTCCCCGGACGGGTCTCCGGGAGTCCAAGGTCACCGAACAGCCCACAAATATGATAATTGGTGTTTTACCCTTCTATCTGGCAACAAAACTGACACCTTTTTTTACAAGGAGTCATGTTTGCATAGACCACAATGCCTGCAGTCGTAATGCAAACAAAAAAAGGTGTCAGTTTTGTTGCCAGATAAAAGGGTTAAAAAAACAATGATCATATTTCAGCCCACAAATGTTTGAACTTTTCGGGTCTCGAGCATCGGCGGGTCCCGCGAATCCGCGAGGAAGTCCTTCGGTTTCGGCGCCGGCGAGTTCCGCGGTTGCCGGGCCCCGCACCTCCGTGTCCGCGGGAAGTCCTTGGAGTTCAACATCCCTCGAGCTGCGTGGTTTGCGAGTGGAGCCACTGCAGCCCCAGGGTGCTTGGAGCTCCACAGTCGTGGAGTCTCGGAGATTTCAGAGTCCCACATCTCCGGGTGCTCGAGTCGCAGGGGGTCCCACGAGTCCGAGATTGTCCAACGTCTCCCTCCGCGCTCTCAACTGGCTACCCATCGCCAGTAGGGTCACATACAAGACCGCCTGCCTCTGCCACAATGCCTTCATATCCGCCTGCCCGCCATACCTTTCTTCATTATTGACAACTTGCAGCTCAGCACACGGCAGATGCCTGCGCAGCGCGACTCACGACCTCCTCTTGATACCAAGATCCAGGATGGTCACGTCCACGGATCATGTAGCCCCGCCCACTGATCATGTAGCCCCACCCACTGACCATGTAGCTCCGCCCACGGATCATATAGCCCCGCCCATCGATCATGTAGCCCCGCCCACCGATCATGTAGCCCCGCCCACTGATCAGGTAGCCCCACCCACTGACCATGTAGCTCCGCCCTACGGATCATGTAGCCCCGCCCACCGATCATGTAGCCCCGCCCACCGATCATGTAGCCCCGCCCACTGATCAGGTAGCCCCGCCTACCCCCCTATATCATGCGTGAAGCATGATGCTGGTAAAATGTACAACCCGGACAAAAATTACAATTTTCGCAAAGAGCTTCGGGAACACGAGGACATCCGTTCTGAAACCGCCGGCGATTGCTCGTGGCATCTCAGGTTATCCATAACAGTTTTTTTTGGGTGAGATCGCGTAAATATAGAAATGTGTCGTTAAACCCGCCACCACCCGACACAGCCAGCTGGTAAGGCCTGTCACGTAATCAAAACGTGCAAGCCAGTTTACCCTCCAGCACACCGGTTGCGTGCTGGAGGGTAAACCCACAACATTTACTACTTGAGTACTTGTGACCTTTCCATTTCGAAAAGTATATTGGTTTAGCCATGTTTGTTGTAGTACAGAGTTAGACTGATGGCCTTAATCTAAGTTGTCTTGTGGTTGTTGTTGTTGTTTGACTTGCATCCCACTGGGATTTTTGCACACAGCGTTGGTGTACGGTGCTTTTTCTGCAATATTTTGCTGTCTTTTCTTGGATTTTCTGTTTGCACTTAGTCACATATTTACTTTAAGATGTTTTTTGTTCATGTTTTTGTTTTTTGTTTGTTGCGGTTGCACCCGATTCACGAGCCGAATGGCTCACAGGGCTATACCTAATAAATGAACTTGAACTTGTCAGGGTGTGAGGCGGCGTGCGGCCTCACGCATTCCCGGCGCTTCCAGCCGCCGCTGCCAGGCCGCTAGGACAGCACGGCCCAGTAGACGACGTTGAAGAGGATGTACGACGCGGGGAAGAGAACTCGCTGAGTACGAGTCGATGGCGTGCGACCGCTGTAGGATGACGTCGCCTGCCCGGGCGAGGCACTCCCGCTGCCGCTCTAGGTAGCGCCCGCCACGGCCCAGAACGCCGCGGCCGGCGGCACCACCGCCGTCCGGGGCAGACGGGGCCGCCGGTGCCGGCGGGTCGCCCAGCAAGGCCATCGAGCCGTGGTGGCCGCCGGGACGGGCCTGCGCGTCGTACGGCAGAGGCACGGGCTGCAGGGAGACGCAGGCGTTCATGATCTGGGGAGGGGAAAGGAGAGGGGAGAGAGGGAGGAAGAGAGAGGGAGGTGGCGGGGGGCACAGTCGTCTGTGGGGTCTGTGCAAGGCTGATGGATAATTCGCTGGTCCTATCTCTACTACCACCCTACATTTAACCCTTTACTCCTACGCCTATCACCATCCCTATCACCATCCCCTAACCCTACATTTAACCCTTCACTTCTACCCCTATTCCTACCCCGATCACCATCCCCTAACCCTATCACTTATACCTTCTCCTAATCCGATCCCTATCTCTACTTTTCACCTATCCCTACCCCCAACACCATCCCTATAACTTCCCCGAATCCTTCATCCTTGCCATACCTCTACGCCAGGGGCCAGCAACCCGCGGCTCCGAGGTGCATGCGGCGGCTCTTTCAGGACCGCCGCTTCGTGGCGTTGTTTATTAAGGACACTCACCCATCGCGTAATCACCGCAGAGCATCACGGCACTCAAAATATCGAGTTGTCTTTTTTTTTTGTCCACCAAAAATTCGAAAAAAAAAACAACCCCTAGTCTTCTTGGTTCTTTCGATAAAGTCACGTAGAAGGAAAATAATAAAATAGTAAAAATAAAACATAATAAAATCTCACGACGTTACGGCCACAACGCAAGCAGCCGTCTTCAGGTGGAGAACAGGTCTGTCGAGAAGGCAGAGTCATTCAGACTCTGGCCGAAACATCGTGAGATTTTATTATGTTTTATTTTTATTATTTCCCTTCTACGTGACTTTACCGAAAGAACCAAGAAGATGAATCCCTGCAGTCACGAAAGCTTTAAATCGAAATTTAACGACCCCTAGCCTACACCCTACCACGTCGCTATCCTTAGCTCTCACCTTGACCACCCCCTCACCACCACTGCCCCCCCCTCCCGCACAGCCATCCTCACCCTCTTCCAGGCACAGCGCTGGCGCCGCTCCTGCAGGGTGCTCAGGTAGTTGATGGCCGCGTACTCGAGCACGGAGAGGAAGACGAAGACGAAGCTCGTCCACAGGTAGACGTCCACCGCCTTCACGTAGGAGACGCGCGGCATGGACGCGTTGACGCCCGTGATGATGGTGGACATGGTGAGTACGGTGGTGATGCCTGCAGCGGGGGAGAGACACGGGGGAGTTGACCCCGTGATGATGGTGGACATGGTGAGCACGTGGTGGTGCCTGCAGCGGGGGAGAGACACGGGGGAGAGACACGGGGGAGTTGACCCCGTGATGATGGTGGACATGGTGAGCACGTGGTGATGCCTGCAGCGGGGGAGAGACACGGGGGAGTTGACGCCCGTGATGATGGTGGACATCGTGAGCACGTGGTGGTGCCTGCAGCGGGGGAGAGACACGCGGGAGTTGACGCCGTGATGATGGTGGACATGGTGAGCACGGTGGTGATGCCTGCAGCGGGGGAGAGACACGGGGGAGTTGACGCCCGTGATGATGGTGGACATGGTGAGCACGGTGGTGATGCCTGCAGCGGGGGAGAGACACGGGGGAGTTGACCCCGTGATGATGGTGGACATGGTGAGCACGTGGTGGTGCCTGCAGCGGGGGAGAGACACGGGGGAGTTGACGCCGTGATGATGGTGGACATGGTGAGCACGGTGGTGATGCCTGCAGCGGGGGAGAGACACGGGGGAGTTGACGCCCGTGATGATGGTGGACATGGTGAGCACGTGGTGATGCCTGCAGCGCGGGAGAGACACGGGGGAGTTGACGCCCGTGATGATGGTGGACATCGTGAGCACGTGGTGGTGCCTGCAGCGGGGGAGAGACACGGGGGAGTTGACGCCGTGATGATGGTGGACATGGTGAGCACGTGGTGATGCCTGCAGCGGGGGAGAGACACGGGGGAGTTGACGCCGTGATGATGGTGGACATCGTGAGCACGTGGTGGTGCCTGCAGCGGGGGAGAGACACGGGGGAGTTGACGCCGTGATGATGGTGGACATGGTGAGCACGTGGTGATGCCTGCAGCGGGGGAGAGACACGGGGGAGTTGACGCCCGTGATGATGGTGGACATGGTGAGCACGTGGTGATGCCTGCAGCGGGGGACAGACACGGGGGAGTTGACCCCGTGATGATGGTGGACATGGTGAGCACGTGGTGGTGCCTGCAGCGGGGGAGAGACACGGGGGAGTTGACGCCCGTGATGATGGTGGACATGGTGAGCACGTGGTGATGCCTGCAGCGGGGGAGAGACACGGGGGAGTTGACGCCCGTGATGATGGTGGACATGGTGAGCACGTGGTGATGCTTGCAGCGGGGGAGAGACACGGGGGAGTTGATGCTGTGATGATGGTGGACATGGTGAGCACGTGGTGATGCCTGGAGCGGGGGAGAGACACGGGGGAGTTGATGCCGTGATGATGGTGGACATGGTGAGCACGTGGTGATGTCTGGAGCGGGGGAGAGACACGGGGGAGTTGATGCCGTGATGATGGTGGACATGGTGAGCACGTGGTGATGCCTGCAGCGGGGGAGAGACACGGGGGAGTTGATGCCGTGATGATGGTGGACATGGTGAGCACGTGGTGATGTCTGGAGCATGCATGTTGAACTTCTTTCGCACCATACGCAGCCATTCGTGCTAATCGGAGGTGCGGGGGAGACGCAGGGAGACACTGGCATGGTGATGAGCACCATTATGATGCCTGGAGCAGCGAGATGCGGAGACGCACGGGGGGACACGGAGAGACACGGGGAGCTGTGGTGAACGAAACCCATGATAAGGTCGCACTCATTACACACAGAGTTCTTGCCACAAATGAACCACGACACCTTCCTCATCTCGTCATCATCACGCAAACTCCGGTCATCCCCGCAGCGGTTTTTTGGCGAACGATCGAACAAAGGCGGCGGTGGGGTCACCGCATCGCGCGGCGCTTTCAGATGCGCTTCTGCAGGCGTCCAGAACGCCCTTCCCTTCCGACAGCAGCACGGTTGGCTACGTACGGCGCGAAAGAGGTCCAAAGTCCATGCGCACGAGACGCAGGGAGACACGGGAGGGACACGGGAGGGACACGAGGAGACGCGGGCGAGGGACAACCGCGGGCACCGGTAGTGCCGACGCGGTGAGAGGGGGTTGGCGCTGACCCAGGGAGACGCGAGCGGGGACGGCGCGGCGGTCGATCCAGAAGGAGACCCAGGAGAGCATGACCATGAGCAGCGCGGGGAAGTAGGTCTGCAGCAGGTAGAAGAAGACGTGACGGCGCAGCGTGAAGCTGATGAAGAGGCGGTTGTACCAGCCTGCGCACGCACAGACAGACAAAGATCCCCCGTGTAGCCTTGCCAGATTGTTGGGGCAAGTGCTGTTAGCGAACACCTGTGAAGGGCGGCACGGCACAGTAAGGGGGTGGGTGGCCAGCACCACGCCCGGCCACCTTTGTCTCCCCAGTGGCGATGTTTACACACCACGGCAGGTACTCGTTTGAGGCTGAGTCAACCTACACACACGCACGCACACACACGAAGCACGGGGAGGGGGACGCGGGGAGGGGGACGCGGGGAGGGGGACGCGGGGAGGGGGACGCGGCACCTGTGCTGCTGTAGAAGGCGAGGCGCGACGTGGTCATGAACTCCTGGATGAGGAACTGGGAGAGGGAGATGTCCTCGTCCATGGAGAGAGAGGCGTTGCCGTTTTTCCAGTAGAGCATCAGGTCGTCCTCCGTGTAGGCATCTGCACGGCCCCCGCACACCGCGGCACGCGTCACTCGGTCTCTCCTGCGTTTCGTTTTGTCAACGCCGGAACCCTCGGCCGCAGCGGTGTCCCCAGGGGAAGAGAAAATCTAAAAGCCAGGTGATGGCGGTGATGAGACTCATTTAAGTTCGGTTGATTTTGTTTAACCCGGTGAGAAGTCGAGAGACCAGGTTTAGTCTCATTTGCGCCACGTGGCGAGACGTTAACTACCCTGCGTGGTATACAGGAGGTCGTGGGTTCGATCCCGTGTCTCTCTCCCACAGTGGTAAGATGTTAACTACCCCGCGTGGTATACAGGAGGTCGTGGGTTCGATCCCGTGTCTCTCTCCCACAGTGGTAAGATGTTAACTACCCCGTGTGGTATACAGGAGGTCGTGGGTTCGATCCCGTGTCTCTCTCCCACAGTGGTAAGATGTTAACTAGCCCGCGTGGTCTACAGGAGGTCGTGGGTTCGATCCCGTGTCTCTCTCCCACAGTGGTAAGATGTTAACTACCCCGTGTGGTATACAGGAGGTCGTGGGTTCGATCCCGTGTCTCTCTCCCACAGTGGTAAGATGTTAACTACCCCGCGTGGTCTACAGGAGGTCCTGGGTTCGATCCCGTGTCTCTCTCCCACAGTGGTAAGATGTTAACTACCCCGTGTGGTATACAGGAGGTCGTGGGTTCGATCCCGTGTAATTCTCACGTCGTGAGAATTATTTTATTATGTTTTATTTTATTATTTTTATTGTTTCCATTCTATGTGACTTTACCGAAAGAACCAAGAAGATGAATCCCTGCAGTCACGAAAGCTTTAAATCGAAATTTAAACACTATTCTGTTCTTCTGTAATTGGAAGTTGCTGTTCAGGTGAACAAACGCTCACAGAAGTGGACAACATTTTCTTGACAATTTTCGTGACGATTTCTGTGACGCTTTACGTGACGATTTCCGTTACGATTTCTGTGACGATTTCCGTTACGATTTTCGTGACGATTTTCACGACGATTTCCGTGACTATTTTCACGACGATTTCCGTGACAATTTTCGTGACAATTTTCGATGGTAAATTTTAAATTCCCCGACTCATTACACCCGGGTATGTCCCGCAACCTCCTACCAGCAGCGAGCGCCTTGGACGCTTCACGTGATGGGCGCGAAGTGTACCTAGCCTGGCACAAGCACTTTGGTGACGTGACCACAACTAAGTGGCGAATGGCGGCTGTAGTTGTTGCTGTTGTGTTGGTATCCAAGTCAACCCTTCAATGTAATAAACACGGTTGAGACCGATCGTCAGCCTATCCTATCAAGCGTTAGTCTGTCCACGAACTCTTCCCCTCATCCCAACCCGAACTCACAGCTCTCCAGCTCCAGGGCGCACGTCTGCGTGTCCAGAGGAAACCGGCTCAAGTCCATGTTGCACATAGCCGTTACCGTGATCCTGCATAACAACAACAACAATGACAACAATGACAACAACAGCAGCGGCAACAACAACAGAAATGGCAACAACAACAGCAGCAACAATAATAATAATAGCAGCAATAACAAGAAACAATAGTACAGTAGTCAATGTCAACCCAACGTTGAAGGACTCCCCACAAAGTTGTTGGTCGTGGTTATGGTTGAGGTGATGCGGTTATGGTTGAGGTTTCGTGGTTGTGGTTGAGGTTATGTGGTTATGGCTCTGCTTAGATCGTGATTGCTGTGGTTGAAAATGTGTTTGTTGAGTTTGTGTCATTATAGACGGCTCCGTCTAGACACACCGCCCCACCCAGACGGCCCCGTCTAGACACACCGCCCCACCGAGACGGCCCTGTCTAGACACACCGCCCCACCCAGACGGCCCCGTCTAGACACACCGCCCCACCCAGACGGCCCCGTCTAGACATACCGCCCCACCCAGACGGCCCCGTCTACACACACCGCCCCACCCAAACGGCCCCGTCTACACACACCGCCCCGCCGAGACGGCCCCGTCTAGACACACCACCCCACCCAGACGGCCCCGTCTAGACACACCGCCCCACCCAGACGGCCCCGTCTAGACACACCGCCACACCCAGACGGCCCCGTCTAGACACACCGCCCCACCCAGACGGCCCCGTCTAGACACCAAGAAGGAGGCCCGGTCGTCACGGGAGGCGCGGGGCGCTCACCTCATGCTGTAGAGGACGCGCCCCTCGGGGTAGACACGCAGCATCACGTTGTCGGTGGTCGTGTCGTGGATGAAGGAGCGCTTGGAGTGCACAAAGAAGACGTCGGGCAACCAGATCTTCTTGACGAGGCGGCTGTCGAAGGTCATGCTGCGGTTGCTGGAGCTGGGGAAGGCCAGCCGCTCGTCACGCCACGTGTGGCGCACAAACAGCGTCATCGTGAAGTCCTGCGCGGGGCGGTCGTCGTTGGCATCATCATCGTTGGCATCATCATCATCATCGTTGGCATCATCATCGTTGGCATCATCATCATCATCGTTGGCATCATCATCATCATCATCGTTGGCATCATCATCGTTGGCATCATCGTTGGCATCATCATTATTGGCATCATCATCATCATCGTTGGCATCATCATTATCATCGTTGGCATCATCATCATTGGCATCATCATCATCATCGTTGGCATCATCATCATTGGCATCATCATCGTTGGCATCATCATCATCATCGTTGGCATCATCATCGTTGGCATCATCGTTGGCATCATCATTATTGGCATCATCATCATCATCGTTGGCATCATCATTATCATCGTTGGCATCATCATCATTGGCATCATCATCATCATCATCGTTGGCATCATCATCGTTGGCATCATCATTATTTACATCATCATCATCATTGGCATCATCATCGTTGGCATCATCATCGTTGGCATCATCGTTGGCATCATCATTATTGGCATCATCATCATCATCGTTGGCATCATCATTATCATCGTTGGCATCATCATCATTGGCATCATCATCATCATCGTTGGCATCATCATTATCATCGTTGGCATCATCATTATTGGCATCATCATCATCGTTGGCATCATCATTATCATCGTTGGCATCATCATCGTTGGCATCATCATCATCATCGTTGGCATCATCATCGTTGGCATCATCATTATTGGCATCATCATCATCATTGGCATCATCATCATCATCGTTGGCATCATCATCGTTGACATCATCATCATCATCGTTGGCATCATCATCGTTGGCATCATCATCATCATCGTTGGCATCATCATCATCATCATCGTTGGCATCATCATTATTGGCATCATCATCATCATCATCGTTGGCATCATCATCATCGTTCAGCATCATCATCATCGTCATCAACGGTGGTAGAATTCAACGTAAAGCAGTTGGGTTGTATGTACATGTACGTTGAACTTCTTTTGCACCGTACGTAGCCAACCGGGCTAATCGGATACGCGACGGGGAAGGACAACAAACTGAACATAATAAGTACAATTTAAAAATACTTTTTTTTCAACACGCTTTAATGAGTAATGGCAGAACTCCACGACTCCAGGAAGTGGCCCTGAGGCTTGCCATAATGTAAGGGGGCCGTGGTGATTTACAGCCAACGTGAGTTGAGCGTGGACAATTAGACCCAAGGCGAAACATAACATGTAAAAAAGATGGTAAAAAAAAATGTTGTATGATAGTATGACATAAGTATACCAAGTTTGCAGTCGATAACACATCGGTCGAGCACTGGACCCCCCCCGTCAATCAACCCCGGCAGCCCTACGTGGAGCGTGTCGCGACGCGGTGAAGGGTGAGCGAAGGGGGGACGAGAGCGAGGGTGAGTTTTGCCGGTGAGCAGGCGTTGCGTCCTCCTCACCATGTCCACCTCGGAGATGCTGTCGATGCTCTCCACCTGCACGTCGAGGCCGACGGGGATAGCGGGGCCTGGTGGGACCACACAGCATTCACCGTCACCGCGACCGCTGCTACAGCGTGGATGCTGGAGCAAAGAAGTGCAGTACAACAATTAATTTTTGCCTCGTTGGCCCCTTCCTGCCCAGAACGCGGCCCTGAAAGGTCAATCGCTGTGCAGGTCTGTAGGTCTCTCAGAAGGGCTGTAGGTCTCTGTGTCTGTGGGTCTCTGTGTCTGTGGGTCTCTGTGCTGTGGGTCTCTGTGTCTGTGGGTCTCTGTGTCTGTGGGTCTCTGTGCTGTGGGTCTCTGGTCAGGTTTATGGGTCTCTCTGTCTGGGTCTCTTTGTCGGTGGGTCTCTGTGCTGTGGGTCTCTGTGTCTCTGGGTCTCTGTGTATGTGGGGCTCTGTGCTGTGGGTCTCTGTGCTGTGGGTCTCTGTGTCTGGGTCTCTGGTCAGGTTTATGGGTCTCTCTGTCTGGGTCTCTTTGTCGGTGGGTCTCTGTGCTGTGGGTCTCTGTGTCTGTGGGTCTCTGTGTCTGTGGGTCTTTGTGTATGTGGGTCTCTGTGTTTGTGGGTCTTTGTGTATATGGGTCTCCGTGTAAGTGCAAGGGAAAGAAGGAATGGAATAATATGGGAGAGGCCTTTGCTCGGCCGACAGCAACAACAACATGCAACACGCAATCGTGTAAAAATCGCGTTACAATAAATAATACATAATACCGGGTAAAGCACAGTCCGCGATAACACGCGAGACGCGTACGCAGGCCTGAACAAAGACTGAGGCGTGTCGGTGGCATCTAGAAGCATCCGGCAGCATCCCACCCTTGCGTGACGATGACGCTACACCGAGGCAGCCGTACGGCCGCTTATTCCTACTCGCGCGGCGACGTCGTTCCGTTCACTCGATCGCCTTACATTCAATTCGCGTCCGTGTCATTAAAAAAAAAACATGCTTTCCCTAACACAATCGCAATCGTCGTCGCGTTACGACCAATTGGCGTCGGGAAATACACCGGCAGAAGGGACCGTGCCCCAGAGGTCGCAACCGGGTACCCGATACCCGTACCCTACCCGATACCCGGCTACCGGGTACGGGTACCCGTTTGCGACCCTGGGGCGGCCGGGTACGGGTACGGGTAGACCGTGAGTCACTGGTGAGTAACTGTTTGTCACTCATTTCCCAACGTCTTGTCTCTTCTCACAATTCAAGTTCCTAGAATCAACCCACCCGCGCCTGCAACATGGCTTCATCCCAGAGGTCGCAATCAGGTACCCGATACCCGTACCCTACCTGTATCCGGCCGGGTACGGGTAGGGTACGGGTACCCGTTTGCGACCCTGGTGCGGCCGGGTACGGGTACGGATAAGGAATCAAAACCCGTTTGCGACCTCTGGCGTACCCCCAAAGCCGGGCCTCATGGTGAAGTCGTGCTCCCCGATCCGCAGCTGCTGCTCGGACTTGGTGGTGCGGCTCCGCGCCCCGTCCGTCCGTCTGCCGTGGCGGCTGGGTGGGGTGGGGGAGAAAAAGACACGGGGAAGGTCACGGGGGGTCACGAGGTCACATTTTCAAGCAACACACTCCAAAGTCGCGGCCACAGTTGTCAGCGTCGTCGTCGTCATCAACAAACAATCCCACGGTGGATGGAAGCCTCCCCAAGCTGTCTGTCTCTCACGGCTTCACGATGCCACAGTGAATCCACGAAGTGCCAGGTGACACAGGATCGGCGAGGGGGGGCGGAAATTGAATAGGGCCCCCCATATTTAAATCCTTCTTTGCACAAGGGGCCCATGCCAAGCACGCGACACCGCCGGGTAGACTGCGGTGGACGCATTCATGAGTTTGTTTGACACGGTGATAGAGAGGGTTGCCACCTTTTCGGGTTTGAGCCGGAGAGTCCGGAGGTTGGCACACGTGTTCAGGTGGCATGGATTGATTTGTGACTGAGATCTGCCAGCGGGCGTCGTCCCGTTTGACTTTATTGCAGAAAGAACTGCACAGTGTTGATAACGGACCTCGAGTGCCGACTGAGAAATGTGTCTGGGTTTGGGCTGTGGAGAATTTTCTGCCATTCACCCACCCACCTATCCACTCACCCACACTCTCACCCCCCCACCTATCCACTCACCCACCCTCTCACCCACCCACCTATCCACTCACCCACCCTCTCACCCAACCACCCTCTCACCCACCCTCTCACCCACCCACCTATCCACTCACCCACCCTCTCACCCACCCACCTATCCACTCACCCACCCTCTCACCCAACCACCCTCTCACCCACCCTCTCACCCACCCACCTATCCACTCACCCACCCTCTCACCCACCCACCTATCCACTCACCCACTCTCTCACCCACCCACCTATCCACTCACCCACCCTCTCACCCACCCACCCTCTCACCCACCCTCTCACCCACCCACCTATCCACTCACCCACTCTCTCACCCACCCTCTCACCCACCCTCTCACCCACCCACCTATCCACTCACCCACTCTCTCACCCACCCTCTCACCCACCCTCTCATTCACCCACCTACCCACCCACCCTCTCACCCACCCACCTATCCACCCACCCTTTCACCCACCCACTAACTCACACACTCACTACGGTTGCCACCTGTCCGTGGTTAACCAGGAGAGTCTGGGAATTGGCATCTGTATTCGGGTGGCAGCAAGAACTGATTCCTCCGGCATAAATAAATATCCTTATCCGAGTGGAAACAAGAATTGATTCCCTTCAGTCTAAATATTCTGATCCGTGTGGTAGCAGGAATTGATTCCTCCGGTATAAATGCACGGGTCGGCTACGTACGGTGGTGCAAGAAGTTCAAGATGCACGTGCACACCATTATTAAATATTCCAATTATGTACTCTGGTTTTTTCGGTAAAGTCACCTATACAAACACATTGTCTCGTAATAACTCTCTTCACACGCCTCAGTAATTTTGCTGGAGCAGTCAACACCTGATGACTGTTGCTTGTGTTGCTTCCGAAACGTCGTGATTTAATTTATTTTCTCTTCTTCTTGGTTCTTTCGGTAAAGTCATGTAGAAGGGAAATAAATAAAAAACATAATAAAATAATTCTCACGACGTTGCGGCCACAACGCAAGCAACCTGAGGACGGCTGCTTGCGTTGTGGCCGAAACGTCGTGAGAGTTATTTTATTATGTTGTATTTTATTATTTTTTTATTATTTCCCTTCTACGTGACTTTACCGAAAGAACCAAGAAGATGAATCCCTACAGTCACGAAAGCTTTAAATCGAAATTTATTTTCTCTTCTTTACCCACGTGACTTTACCGAAATAACCAAAGAGTATGGACCCTTACAGTCACGAAAACTTCAAATCTAGAATTCCAATTATGATCTGTGTGCAAGCCGGAGAGCGGCGTGTTTGCTGTGTACGCGACGCAGCTCCATCGGTGGCCCACCAACGACCGCGCCGCCCGGCCGCACCTCAGATGAGGGGCGGAGGGCGCCGCCGGGGTCGCCCGCTCGCCCGGCGGCGCCGGCCGCGGCTCGCGCCGGCACGCCACGGCGGTCACACCGGCCAGGAAGAGCCACGCCAGCCGCAGGGCGCGCGCCATCACCGCCGCCCCGGGACGACTCGATCCGGCGCCACGACCCCCTCGGCTGCCCGGCCGCCACCAACCCTGCGGAGCGATCGAACCCCGCCGCCTGTGTTAAAGAAACGAAATGAAGGAGCAGGAAAGAAAATGACGCGTCAGCCGCTGCAATATTTTTTGGGAGCGCGCGTAACTTCAACGGCATTGGATGAATGCGAGCGCATTCTGGAACCGGTTTCGACGTTCATCGCCTCATCGGGAGAAGCAAGTTTGAACAAACGATCATTGTGGTGGTACCCTGGGGTACCAAATAACACTAAATGGCCGAGGTAATTAAATATTGTATTTCTGGGACACTATTTTTCCCAGGGGTGTACTTCACTCCGCGACTGGGGCACCAATCAATCCGAAATCGGTGGTGCTACTCTGCGATGTCGAAACGCCAAACATCAGCATGGCAAAATCCGTTGTCGAAAAATTCAACTCTGAATCGTGCATCGTGTACAGTTCGTCGTTTTGAGTCGATGGCCGCCATCGTCGACCATCCACAGACTAACAGTGACTGCATCACGGACATTGTGCGAGAGCCGGGGCACTACGGTTCCCCGGGGTACCGCCATGAGGTTCAAATGTTGTCTAACTGTCAGGTGGTCTTCTAGGTTCTTTCGGTAAAGTCACGTAGAAGGAAAATAATAAAATAATACAAATAAAACAATAAAATAATTCTCACGACGTTTCGGCCACAACGCAAGTAGCCGTCTTCAGGTGGAGAACAGGTCTGTCGAGAAGGCAGAGTCTGTTCTCCACCTGAAGACGGCTGCTTGCGTTGTGGCCGAAACGTCGTGAAAATTATTTTATTGTTTTATTTGTATTATTTTATTATTTTCCTTCTACGTGACTTTACCGAAAGAACCAAGAAGATGAATCCATGCAGTCACGAAAGCTTTAAATCGAAATAAAATGTCAGGTGGCCTTTAGGCAAGGACTGGTTTCGATATCGTCTCGTCAGCAGTCAGGCTCGCTTAAACCGATGCCGGTGACCTGCTCGATGTTGAGAGGGAGAGGACCTTCTTAGGAAGCCGAGGCTCACGCGACGTGTAACAACACTTCATGTGGAGGGAAAGACGAGTGGAGGCGTACCGAGTGCTCAATGACGACGCTAATGACACGGCCAATGTTAAACACGTACTTTCAAGAGGTTGACTGAGGAATGCATGGAGTTATGTAACATACGCAGGTCAAAGACAATCATTCAAACCGAGCTCGGACAGGCTGGACAC
Organism: Lethenteron reissneri; assembly: GCF_015708825.2. Taxonomy (NCBI): domain Eukaryota; kingdom Metazoa; phylum Chordata; class Hyperoartia; order Petromyzontiformes; family Petromyzontidae; genus Lethenteron; species Lethenteron reissneri. Next base: position 7,622,641 of record NC_083834.1, read on the forward strand.
GCCAATGGCTTTACGGGCGTGTACATTAAAGACCGGCGTCTGGCTTTATTTATGATGAGGCGGAAAAAAACTATTGAATGTAAAAAAAGTGAATCATTCAGGCACCGCTTTTGGTTGTCACTCCCACCGGTGACATCGACGCACTGTGACGGTCACCCCGGTACACGTGACCCACGCTGGCGCCACGCTGGTTTGTTGGGTTTGTGGTTAGAACCAACGTTGGAACCAAACGTCGCCCCAACGTTGGAACCAAACGTCGCCCCAACGTTGGAACCAAACGTCGCCCCAACTTTGGAGCCAACGTCTTTCCAACGTCGGTGCAATGTTGGAACCAACGTTCCGCCAACGTTGTAATCAACGTTTTCCGAACGTTGGAACCAAACGTCGCCCCAACGTTGGAACCAAACGTCGCCCCAACGTTGGAACCAAACGTCGCCCCAACTTTGGAGCCAACGTCTTTCCAACCGTCGGCGCAATGTTGGAACCAACGTTCCGTCAACGTTGTAATCAACGTTTCCCGAACGTTGGAACCAAACGTCGCCCCAACGTTGGAACCAAACGTCGCCCCAACGTTCGCCCGTCGTCCGAAAACCGCGTGTCCGAAATCAAACGGCACAAATCCCCAACTCGCGCTCCCCTCACCTGCTCACGGGCGCTCTCTGTCCGCCTCCATCTCCGTTTGGTCAAGGTGGTGAAGGTGGTCGCGGTGTCGCGGTGGCGATGATCGTCATCGTGGTGTTGGTCGCAGACACGCAGCCTCAAGTCCCAGCGGGTGCCGTAACCCTCCTACTCCTGCTCGAGGCGGATTGACGATAAGAGCCTGCGCCTCTCTTGCCGATGGGAGTCAACGGCTCTAATCGGCTTTGTCGGTGAAATCCGCTTAGCTGCCATCTGCCTCCTCCTCCCCCCATCACTACGCCGTCTCCCTCGCCTCTCGACCGGCCCAGCGTGATGCCGACCACGCAAATCGTGCACGCGATATCCCAGCGCCTTGTTGTCAATCCACCGCTGGATGACGGCGGGGGAGTGGAGGGGTGGCAATACATGGGTGGCCACCTCGCTCCACACACAATGACAAAGCACAATGAAGTGATGATTGGTGATGCCGCTTCTGCTGTTGCGTCGGACAGGGGTTTGGTACGAGCACAAACAACAACACCGAACAACTCAACAGTTGCTACGTCGCCGTCGGCTTTTTTTTATTCTTTCCATTAGCGTCCTGGCTACCGCGAACGACAATTAATAGCGCGAATTGAGCGGCGCATTAGCCTGTGGACAAATGGCTTTAAGCCGGAGGACACGGAGAAAAATCCACGCGACCACATCGGAGACAAAATAACACCGCAAACTGCGAATATGCAAATCCACAAAGCCTATTACAATACTCTTTGGTTCTTTCGGTAAAGTCAAGTAGGTATAAATAGAAATTGATTTAAATACAATTTAATTTGTTTCAACAAATGTTTTTTTTTTATTTTCTACCTACGTGACTTTACCGAAAGCACCAAAGAGTATGGATTCCTGCAGTCACGAAAGCTTCAAATCAAGATCGTATTACAATAGTTCTATTTCGGTATCTAAGTGGGGTGGAAATAAATAGATAACCCTGCGTACATAACAATGATTGAATGTTTGGTAAGCTTGTAAATCGACTGCTGGATGGGTCCACCCCACCCCTCGGCTAAGAACTTGGAATATTGTATGCACAGGATGTCATTCTTACCTGCTCCCAAGCCTCGAGCAAATCTGAAAATTATTCGGAAAACCCATCATAACCCATCATAACAAAATAGTCCACAATCACAATACTGTACTCTTTTTTTTCGGTAAAGTCATGTAGGTAAAAAATTCAAATAAATTAAATCACGACGTTTCGGAGGCAACACAAGCTTCCGTCTTCAGGTGGAACCGTCACAGCAAAATTACTGTAATGTTGTGTTGCCTCCGAAACGTCGTGATTTAATTTATTTGAATTGTTTTACCTACGTGACTTTACCAAAAAAAAAAAGTATGAATCCTTGCAGTCACGAAAACTTCAAATCTAGAATTAACACAATACTGTACTATACTGCGTACAATTTGCGTGTCTCCCCTACTGTTCCAATCTATCTATACCAATCTATTTATAAATAGATCACCACTTGCACATCATTATAATAAAATAATGAACAGGACATATTGTCAGTCTACTGTAAGTGCCGCATTAAGCTAGTAAACATTAAAAAAAATACTTGTATAATAAAGTAATTGTTTTTTTTCATTTGCTATAGCAGCCAGATAATACGACAAATCGTTAACCTTAAACACCAAAGTCGTTCATAAAAGTTGAAGGCGGTATAATACTATAGTAATAGAGCAAGTACAGAATCACTGAACCGGAATTGATAGTTTGAAAGCATTTAGCGAGTAAAAATGTTCATTGCTTCATTACACTTCTAATTGTATTTTATGACGCTCATCGAGTCGAAAGAGTATTTTTCGCAGCAGTGGGCGATGTCGCTGATAATGCTGCTGCTGCTTCGTGTCATCCCAATCGAGTAACTTGCAGTGCGATTTCTTTTTTGCATTTGGGACGTCTAGACCGATGCTCAGTTGTTCCATTTCCCGAGGAAGTTTCCTTCACAGCACGTGGTGTCGAAACGTTGGACATCGTGCCGAATAACGCGCGTTACGATCTGAAAGCGCATCTGAGAGCTATAAGAGCAGAACCATGTAAACCCACGGTGTTGTATTTTTCATTTTTAATGCGGAATTTATTTTTTCTGTATCCTTTCACCCCTCCAACCTCCCCTCCTCTACTCCCCCTGTCCCAGATCACTCTTGAGAAAGAACATTTTAACTGAATGGGTCCTACCCCTGGTGAGCAAAAAATGTTACGAAACCAGCAACATCCATCAGCCCCCGGCTCCAATTAAGTCTCGCGGCTAAAGGTCACCACGACCATCACGGCCATTAATTTAATTTGTGAATGGGAGGCAAGAGGAATGATATGATCCATGATGACCTCTGCGGTTTAATGCTTCATTATTCCAGGGTTTTTGCGGATTATTGGCGTTGCGGATTAACTGCGCTTGCGACGACCGGACGGCAGTAAGAAATGGGGCATTCCACGCTCGTCATCCGCAACATTTTATTTAAAATTTCGTACGCCGCTTCCATCATTATGTTTATGTAAAATATACTTTTGTTTAATGTCATGCGACCAACGCGCTGCGAGGCGAAGTGTGAATTAACGTGTCCGCTGGAGTGACCTCGCAAAAGTAACAACAACAATGCAAGTCATAATACGTTCGTTTTATAGAGCGTCGTCATCGTCATTTCCAGTGGTGTTTTATCCTCTTCTTTTCACTTGCTTCAAAAATATTTTTTCACAATCTAAGACCCCCAATGTAAGTTAACATTACGCCTCGAGCTAAGGCGCTCTATAATATAGAAAGTAAGAATCGTGCCAAACGTGGCGAGCGGTAACGCGAACGGGCGAGCGAGCGAGCGATATCTGCAGGAAGAGGTTATTCGTCGCTGGGTTTCAATTCCGTGGGAGCAGCCGCATGGCGAACTGGGAGGTCACGTGCACAGCCGTCCCAAATCAGGGCAACCGCCCCGGGCCCCGTGCTTTGGAGGGTCGGGGGGGGGGGGGTGCACGTGCTTTGACGTCACGGTGTCTGATATATTACAGTGGGGGGCACCATGCGTGGGCCCCGCACCCCACCACTATGGAATGGCCCTGGTCACGTGGCCTTGGTTTGGCTCACTGCTGTCTCAGGGCTCATGCGAGCCACGTCCCACTCCATTTGCTCGTAAATTCCCCGGTCGTCATTCATCGCGGACGGACCCCGACCGCCGATTGCTGGCGCAGTGGCCGGGCCGATCTTGCCGCCCTGGGTACAAAAAAAGACAAACAAACGACAAAAAAATAAAACGCGCGTGTCTACGTCCCGTGCGAGTTTTTGAATGCCCCTGTGTGTGCGCGCGCTCGCTCGGGTTTTGGGTAGAGATGAGATGAAGGTAAAGGTCAGGGAGCAGCCCCCTGTACTTGCTCGGTCGTGCCACCGCTGGCAGAAGCCGTTTTCCGCTGGAGGGTATTTCAGAGCAAGGACGTAATTATAATATAAATTGGGGGGGGGACATCCCCCCCAATATTAAAATATGATCAAAATGCCCCCCCCCTCCCAATATATTGCTATAAAATAGATTTCTGTTTATATGCTTGTGGTTATGGTTGTACTTTATTAATCCCTAATCTCTGCCATTTACATACAATGAAACAAGAAAAGGTCAAAAAGAAAAAAACAGAGCAATGTAATACAATACACTGTTAGACATTATTGTTCAAAATAAATAAAAAGTCCATCCTATGTGTTAGCGAATTTTTTTATATTTTAGGCGGGAAATTAGTCTTCAAATTTAGATTTTTTTCCTGGAAGATTTGGTCCCCTCCCCAATGTTGACTCCATGGCTACGGCCTTGCTTCAGAGAGATCCCTCCTAGCACTCCGAGAGGGTACCGTATGACATTTAGCTGCATCGAAAATTATATCTATTTTTATTTCACCAGGTAAGCCTCACTGAGGTATAATGACGTGGGTACTCCCCACCTCCTCCAAGATATCTGGCCAGCGTGGATGATTGAGGATGTCACGGTGGCGAGATGTTAACTACCTCGCCTAGTATACAAGAGGTCGTGGGTTCGATCCCGACCCTGACGCCTGCTGCTGTATATTTGTAGTTTGCATGTCTCTATCTCTCTCTCCCCGTGATCGTGTGGTTTTTTCTCAGGGTCCTCCGGTTTTTGCCCTTCACATTTAGAATCAACGTCGCACTTTCAGAGTACATTGGCTGCTGTAAATTTCCACGTTGATGAGCAGCCGCTTCGTTGAGCCATCATTTCTAATGGCCAGGTCGCTTCTGAAAAACGAGCTGTATAGCAGCACGTTGGGCCTTGCCTGGTTAACATTTTGTTTTAATCCTTTATATTAAGTTCACTTGCTTGCTTAGGACCGTGCAAATTTTTCGGTCGTTTTTTAACCCCGTTCCCGTGATCCAATCGAGCTGACATTTTCCACACAGACTCGTTGTGCGTGACAATGAATGTTCGTGAAATTTTTTTTCCAAAATTTTACACTTTTTAGGAAAAAATCAATTATATTTAATTACCAATTGCTTAATGGTGACAGGCAATCATCTGACCCATAGGTGGCAGCCATCTCAAGCCAGAGGACGAGAGGACTCTAGCCGCCACGCATATAAAGGATTTATAGTGAAAAACTTTGTTTTTACGAGTAAATTTTTACTTATCATAGCTTTAGCTTGGCCACAGCACGGACGTTTGCGATGAGCCGCAGTCTCCTGCACCGCGCCCGGCGCGCGCCCACCGCAGCCGTACCCTGGCTCACCTTCACCGCATTCCTCCGATTCACTCTGCAGCGCCAGACGACGAGCGCCACCGTCAAGCCCACGAACATGGCGGTCGGCACCAGCAGCACCAGCACACACCAGCTGCCCGACTGTCCTGGGAACGAGCACCGACAATTAACTCAAGGTCAGGAAGATGCCGTCGATCGGCATGGCCACGGCCGTTGATGCCACCGCCGCCACGCCGAGCCAATCCCCTCGACCCTCCGCCAGATCCCGCAGGGGCTGCTACTGCTGCTCACTTGACACGTGACCTCCAGGTTCTGACCGAAACAGTGGACCACCATCTGCTCTAGAGACCCACAGACTCACACAGAGACCCAGAGGCTCACACGGTGACCCATGGACACACACAGACCCACAGACTCACACAGAGACCCAGAGGCTCACACGGTGACCCATGGACACACAGAGACCCGAAGGCTTATACAGATATGCACAGACTCAGAGACCCACAGACTCACACGGTGACTCATACTCACACAGACACCCACATGCTCACACGGTGACTCACAGACTCACACAGAGACCCACAGACCCACACAGAGACCGTTATACTCACACAGACTCAAAGCAGAAAGCCATAGATCTGCCCCCTTACAGCTCTTAGCGACTCACAGACTGATACAGATTCTCGTTCAAGATACGGGTCACTCCCCCCCCCCCCCCACTAACACTTGCCAACATTGTCGGTCATGAACGTCATTTCACGCAGTGTTTTGTTCTCCCCCCCCCAGTCTGCACGTGGTCGCCCCGCTGAGGAAGTGATGACCATGATGACGACGACGGGTCTGGGATAACGGGGCCACTCCGCTTACCGCCGTCGCCAGACGCAGCGAGGCGTGTGGTGAACTCAGCCGTGGCATCCGTCGCTGCGAGAAGAAAAGAAAAAAACACGAACAGATTACCGCAATTCATAATGAAAGCGTTGTGGATTTACTCTCCAACACACCGGTGGGCTGAAGCAGTGACTAATTGTTGACGTGACAAACCTCACTGGCTGTGTCGGGTGGTGGAGGGTTACGACACATTTATACTCACGCGATCTAACCCACAAAAGCCTTCGTTATGAATCATATTGGTCGCGAAAGCCTGCAACGTGTTAAGCAGACGACTGTGATGTCCACAAACGGAGCGGTGCTTCCTTACGCCGACCGCAGAAATCTCTTGCGAAAATTAACTCTCCCTCCACCCCCCCCACCCAACCAAAAAACAAGTCCCATGAATTTAAAATCTCTCCTTCCCGGAACGTGTGGGTCTATATGTAAGTCTATGGGTACCAACGTAGGTCTGTGCATCAATATGTACGTTTATGGGTCTCTGTGTGAATCTGTGTGAACCTGTGGGTATCTATGTGAGTCTGTGGGTCTTGGTGTGAGTCTGTGTAAGTGTGTGGGTCTCCGTGTGAGTGTATGTGTATGTGTGAATTCTGTGGTCGCTATGTGAGTCTATGTGTCTCTGGAAGTCTACGTGTCTGTGTGAGTCTGTGGATCTCTGTGTGAATCTGTGTGAACCTGTGGGTATCTATGTGAGTCTGTGGGTCTTGGTGTGAGTCTGTGTAAGTGTGTGGGTCTCCGTGTGAGTTTATATGTATGTGTGAATCTGTGGTCGCTATGTGAGTCTATGTGTCTCTGGAAGTCTACGTGTCTGTGTGAGTCTGTGGATCTCTGTGTGAATCTGTGTGAACCTGTGGGTATCTATGTGAGTCTGTGGGTCTTGGTGTGAGTCTGTGTAAGTGTGTGGGTCTCCGTGTGAGTTTATGTGTATGTGTGAATTCTGTGGTCGCTATGTGAGTCTATGTGTCTCTGGAAGTCTACGTGTCTGTGTGAGTCTGTGGATCTCTGTGTGAATCTGTGTGAACCTGTGGGTATCTATGTGAGTCTGTGGGTCTTGGTGTGAGTCTGTGTAAGTGTGTGGGTCTCCGTGTGAGTTTATGTGTATGTGTGAATTCTGTGGTCGCTATGTGAGTCTATGTGTCTCTGGAAGTCTACGTGTCTGTGTGAGTCTGTGGATCTCTGTGTGAATCTGTGTGAACCTGTGGGTATCTATGTGAGTCTGTGGGTCTTGGTGTGAGTCTGTGTAAGTGTGTGGGTCTCCGTGTGAGTTTATGTGTATGTGTGAATTCTGTGGTCGCTATGTGAGTCTATGTGTCTCTGGAAGTCTACGTGTCTGTATGAGTCTGTGGATCTCTGTGTGAATCTGTGTGAACCTGTGGGTATCTATGTGAGTCTGTGGGTCTTGGTGTGAGTCTGTGTAAGTGTGTGGGTCTCCGTGTGAGTTTATGTGTATGTGTGAATTCTGTGGTCGCTATGTGAGTCTATGTGTCTCTGGAAGTCTACGTGTCTGTATGAGTCTGTGGATCTCTGTGTGAATCTGTGTGAACCTGTGGGTATCTATGTGAGTCTGTGGGTCTTGGTGTGAGTCTGTGTAAGTGTGTGGGTCTCCGTGTGAGTTTATGTGTATGTGTGAATCTGTGGTCGCTATGTGAGTCTATGTGTCTCTGGAAGTCTACGTGTCTGTGTGAGTCTGTGGATCTCTGTGTGAATCTGTGGGTCTCCATGTGAGTCTATGACTCAATATGTGAGTAAGTGGGTCACCATGTGAGTCTGTGGGTCTCTGTGTGAGTCTGTGGGTCTCTGTGTGAGTCTGTGGGTCTCTATGTGAGTCTATGACTCCATATGTAAGTGGGTCACCATGTGAGTCTGTGGGTCTCTGTGTGAGTCTGTGGGTCTCCATGTGAGTCTATGACTCAATATGTGAGTAAGTGGGTCACCATGTGACTCTGTGGGTCTCTGTGTGAGTCTGTGGGTCTCTGTGTGAGTCTGTGGGTCTCTGTGTGAGTCTATGGGTCTCTGTGTGAGTCTGTGGGTCTCTGTGTGAGTCTGTGGGTCTCTATGTGAGTCTATGACTCAATATATGAGTAAGTGGGTCACCATGTGACTCTGTGGGTCTCTGTGTGAGTCTGTGGGTCTCTGTGTGAGTCTGTGGGTCTCTATGTGAGTCTATGACTCAATATGTAAGTGGGTCACCATGTGAGTCTGTGGGTCTCTGTGTGAGTCTGTGGGTCTCTATGTGAGTCTATGACTCAATATATGAGTAAGTGGGTCACCATGTGACTCTGTGGGTCTCTATGTGAGTCTGTGGGTCTCTGTGTGAGTCTGTGGGTCTCTATGTGAGTCTATGACTCAATATGTAAGTGGGTCACCATGTGAGTCTGTGGGTCTCTGTGTGAGTCTGTGGGTCTCTGTGTGAGCATTGGGGGAGACGTGCCAGGTCACATGTTGCGTGGGCTCAGGCTTAGTCCTCGGCATTGGCGATGACGACACGAACATGTGGTGGAGTTTGCGTGTCTCTCTCTCTCCCCGTGGTCGTGTGGATTTTTTTTTCTCAGGGTCCTCCGGTTTATCCCTCCACATTTAGAAACGCGCATTGAGATTATTTAGATTATTTTGCGGCTATAAATGTCCAAATGTTGGCCCGCTTTGTTGAGCCATCGTCTGTGGCCAGGTCGCTTCTGAAAAATAAATTAATGCCTCAGTGGGCTTTGCCTGGTCAGATGGGGATGGTTTAGTTGACCGATCTTGTACTTTAAACTACGATCGTGATTTTGTACTGTTGTTGTAACGTTCTTACCCGTGCCCCGACTGCACATCAGTATAAAGAAATATTCTGGTTCTGCTCGTAGTGATCTCGTTGTTGATACAACAACAACAACCGCCATTCGCCACATAGTGGTGGTGACGTCACCACGGCGCTTGTGCCAGGCGAAGTGCACTTTAGGGCCACGTGAAGTGTCGAACGCCCGCTGGCAGGTCACGCGACAGACCCAATTGCCGTGGGTTGACTGACAGATGCATCAGCTGTGCCCCCTACTGTGCCAACTTGCTGTGTTTTAGCCGCCCGGCGCTCCGCTCGTTGTTGTGAGCGTCGCTCCTCCGCCTTCCGTTGTTGCTGGAGGGCGACTGCCTCCAACTGCCCAGTAGCGTCCTTCACGAGCCTCATCCAAAGAGGCCGATCTTGACACCCCTGGTACCTGGTCATCGGCAAGTCCACTCAGCTCCACGTCCTCCTGTACCACATCACTCCATCTCTTCTCTAGCCCGTGCCGCGCCCGTTTAGCCCCCTCGATCCGGCCGAACGTTGTTAATGCGCACCTACTTAGAACGCTGTTAACGCACACCTGCCTAGAGCGATGTTAATGTTCACCTGCCTAGAATTATGTTAATGCGCACCTGCCTAGAGATGTATGGCGACCCCTCGAGTTCAACCGCCTCAAAAGGGAGACCTCTTTCCACGATGTATTTAATGAACGCAGCGTGACGAGACAGCAACGCGCGTCCGAGATGCTCCCTAGCACGATGTTTGCTGTTTTCTTAAGAACCAAACCTACTATTTTACATTCGACAACGCTTCATCATTTTGTCGGACCACTGGCAGTCATCGCTCCACACTAATCCGAGGGGAAGCAACAACAACAACACCCCCACTTTCGCCGACGGGAATATTTTCTGCCCCTCGAGATCACCGCCCCGGCAACATCGACCCACCGAGCGCCTCCCCATCATCCGGCGTGACGGCGAGCATCACGTTGCAAACGAAGACGCGCCTCTGTCTCCTCCGCGTCTCCTCGACTGCGCCGATAATCATTGTCTGGCACCGATAGTGACCCGCGTCCCGCAGCCTCAGCCGCTCCACGTGCAGCGAGACGTCACCCTCGTCCAGCTGACCTCGGAGGGCCGAGCGGCCGTCCTCACTGGTCAAACCCCACACGGAGTTGAGCACCAGCTGGGCGCCGTGGCTCCCCGAGTGGAACCACTTGGCCACCTCGATCTTCCCGTTGCGGGGCCACGGCGTGATGCGGCACCGCAGGACGGCGCGCGTGCCCGCCGCTGCGGTGACGTTAGTGGCTTCGCAGGAGCCTGTGCGGGACAGGAGAGAGGAGGAGGAGGGGGGGGGGGGACACATTTATGCTTCTGTTATAAAAGGCCGACGTTCAGTTTGCCCGTCAATTAAATAATAAGAGCCTTGCAGAAGGCCCGAATTTAAAAAAAAGTTATGGAAAGTGGACCCCCCCCTCCTCTGCAGCTAAATGTGGGGGTGAAAAGTTGATCCAACAATTGTCGACCCCCCTCCCCCAAAAAAAGAAATTTATTTTGTAGGCATATATGGCTCCACACCCTACATACAATAGGCAGTAGTATTTACTACTGGCTCTAGTGTATGTATCTACTATATTCCTACACACCTGTACATATGTCATGACAACACATTCCTGCGGAGGGAGCTGGTAGGAACGTTGGGTTGCTCGGTCAATGGCCAGGGTCAACGGCGGCGTGGTGTATTCCGCAAATATGCCCGACTGTGAGGGCGGGCACAAGCCGGCGTGAGTAGGTTAAACGTTGAGTTTTATAAGGGCACCACGGGGTGACCAGCCCCTCCCCACCCAGCCCCTCCCCACTCTCCCCACCCAGCCCCTCCCCACTCAGCCCCACCCCTCCCACCCCCCACCCAGCCCCTCCCCACCCAGCCCCACCCTCCCCACCCAGCCCACCCTCCCCTCCCCACCCAGCCGCTCCCTCCCCACCCAGCCCCTCCCTGCACGACGGACGGACGGACACAATAATCCCCTGTGGGCTGGTGTAACCAAGAGGTTCCTACCAGTATAAATGGGTTCACTATGGCGGTTAGCGCCAGAACCGTGGGTCTTGGGCCTCTCTCGGGCACCAGAGTGGGCATGCCATGGAAGCAGCCCCCAGGGGACATAGTCCTGGTGACAGCGAGAGAGAGGTCGAGTGAGCACGTGACAGTCTGGGTGACCCCGAGAGGGCACGTGACCGGACGAGGTGGCAAGGGGGCCCAAAAGGAGTCGAGAGGGACACGTGATGTAGGAGCCAGAGTCTTCGGGAAGGATCTGGAAGGGGGCGAGTCCCGAGCCCCGATAGGGGCTGTTCTCTGGAATCAATCCTCGGTGCTACGTGTCTCCGATCTTCGGTCTTCGCTCGGCATCGTGGGTCAGTCAGGATGTATTTGGGTGATTTGTTTACCTTTGTTGTACTTTGCACGACTTATATGTCTTTGTAACGGCTGTTGTCACGTTCTTACCCTGTTCCCCTAACTGGACATCTGCGACAAAGCGCTTTATAGCTCATCGGATTACTCCTGCAGTATAAATAAATATTCTCATTCTGAAAGAAAATAGATCCGGTGCAGCGTGTCACTTCCCACCCCTGAACATTTACGAGTGCCCTGCCAAAAATCTAATTTCTTATCCGAATGCAGGGTAGGGTAGGGCAGTGCCCATCCACCCCGGTATATCCATTCTCTCGACAAAGCCACGCGCTATTTCCATTGATCATATTGTTACACGCTCGTTAAGTTATTCGAATAGCTTCCCCCCCCCCTCCAACGATTAAAATATGATATACTGAATTATACATCGCAATTGTATTTACTACAACCCCGCCCCCCCCCCCCCCCACCGAAAGGCAAAATACAAGTTAAAACACGCCTCACTGAAAGCACGAGAAAAAAAATCACAGCCAATTCTGGGCAACACAATCCAATGCTACAATAGTTCATTGCCGTCTCGGAGTGGTTCTTCACCTTTCCTGCATGCAGCCTTGGCACACCATCGGTACCCGATCGTTAAACATGTTTTTGCTGTAGAATGTTAATAGATAGGGTTTGATGAAACAAAGTAAGTTGGACTTACGCGCCCCGTGCTTAATTCGCGTTTCGATTATTTACCGACTAAAAAAATCTGACCATGTCTCGCTACCCCCCCCCCCGTCCCCCGAAAGGGCATGCGTGCACCCCAGGTTAAGAACCACTGCTGTAGAGTAACACATCACATCGGTTACCCACCCCCCACCAAAACCCCGTCCCACCATCTGCTCTAGAGACCCACAGACTCACACGGTGACCCAAAGGCTTATAAATGTATACACAAGTTCACATAGAGACCCACGGACTCGCACAGAGAGCCAGATAATCACACGGCGACCCATAGACTCACACTGAGACCCACAGATTCACACAGATACATAGACTCACACGGGCCCACCAAGATCATATTGAGGCCAAGCTGTATTGAATTAGGAAAGTAAAAAAAAAGCTAAGCGCAGCCCCGCAATTGCCTATTTATGCCATTGCCGGTGGAAGGGGCCTATTGAGAGAGTACCCCTCGAGCATGTTTGGCCTACTCTTTCACACTGACCAGACGTCTTGGAAGAGGTGGCAGTACCCACAATTTTAACCCCTTCAGATGCACGCGACCCTGCCCGTCAACTCACTGCAGTGCCACCCGTTTACACCGCTGCTGGGTGGACTAGAGGCGGTTGGGGATGTGGATTTAAAAAAAAAAAACTTGCAACGTTTATTCGCTTCGGTGACACTAATTTAGCGACCTCTGCATTGCAAATCCAGTGTGGCTGAACATGGCACCTCCGCAGCGTCCCGCAAACTCTGAAAGGTTTAGAAGTCAACTCAATCTAGATTTGAAGTTTTCGTGACTGCGGGGATCCATATACTCTTTGGTTCTTTCGGTAAAGTCACGTGGGTATAAATGAAAATAAATTCAATCACGACGTTTCGGGAGCAACACAAGCGTCCGTCATCAGGTGGGACAACCACAGCAAGAAACAATTGCTGAAGTGGGAAAAAGGGCTGCTGCAACAAGAGGCCATATAAGCGATTCAAGTGAATTGTCATCCATACCTGAGTGGAGAAAAGTGAGAAAAGTTGCCCCCGACAGTACGAGCGTGAGGCCGCATGCAAACATCTCGACAGGACGGACGTAGTCACTTGTGGCTCCCGCAAAGTACAGATTCAAATCCCAGCACCTCCGATCGGCACCATTGGCTACGTACAAGTGAAGTAAGTTCCACAGACGAGTGAAAATTGGCTTTTTGTAGGTTCCCGTTTCCCTGCCCAAAAACACAACATGTGTGCAATAACAGAAGCGGGGGACAATGCCATGCCATCTAAGCTGATTCAATTCCATCGGTCACATCCTCAAATTCAGGTTTAGCATCAAGTTCCTCTTCAATTCACAGAAGTTCAAAAACTAAATACGCGGTAGTACAGCATCGTCACCTCCTAATCACTGTGCCATTGCTACTACCATGCTTAGTTTACTTGACCGTCACTCATTGATTCCTCCACCCTCATCCATACTGTTCAATCATCATGCCGTGCTCGATCGCATCATACTGTGGGTCACAGCAACGATATCACTCACCCACTTACAATCACACTCGCTCGCTCACATCACCGCGCTCAATCCAGGTCGTACGAGCTTCCTGCCTGTTTCTTCCCTTGCACTGCCTCCACTTTGGAAACATCTCCCATTGTCGTCTCTACTCAATTCGAGAGAGGCGTTAACGCCTACCTATTACAACTTCGATACTAGTGACGTTTGTCGCTTGGGGATTTGGCCCATTTTAGATGTTCGTAACTTTCGATTTAAAGCTTTCGTGACTGGAGGGATTCATCTCCTTGATTCTTTCGGTAAAGTCACGTAGAAGGGAAGTAATAAAATAATAAAAATAAAACATAATAAAATAATTCTCACGACGTTTTTTTTTCACCTGAGGACGGCTGCTTGCGTTGTGGCCGAAACGTCGTGAGAATTATTTTATGTTTTATTTTTATTATTTTATTACTGCCCTTCTACGTGACTTTACCGAAAGAACCAAGAAGATGTTCGTAACTGTTGGGGACATTTTTATTTAAAGCTTTCGTGACTGCAGGGATTCATATTCTTGGTTCTTTCGGTAAAGTCACGTAGAAGGGAAATAATAAAAATATAAAACAATACAAATTTTCACGACGTTTCGACTGCAACACAAGCAATCATCATCAGGTGTGAAATCCACAGAAAGAAAATTTGAAAAAAGTGGCGGTTTTTCCTAACGTCAACACCACCTGATGATGATTGCTTGTGTTGCAGTCGAAACGTCATGAGAATGTGTAGTTTAATATTTTTATTATTTTATTATTTCCCTTCTACGTGACTTTACCGAAAGAACCAAGAATATAAACTCTTGGTGGGTTTACCTTTCACTGAACAATGCCAACGCAGAGACACAAGGAGACCTCAATTTAAACAGCGTCTTTATTTGAGAAGCTGCCTTTTCACTCGTGAAATGGATTGTGGGTGAAGCGAGATCGAACCTCCGTTAATCGCCGCGCAAAGAGCCAGAGCCTAAACGCGAGCAGATGGTGGGCGGGGAGGGAGGGGGGGGGGGCGAGCAGCGTAGGACAAAAATTCCACAGAGAAGACGGCACTTGAATTCTGAACGCAAAAACGACACCCAAAATTTCGATTTAAAGCTTTCGTGACTGCAGGGATTCATCTTCTTGGTTCTTTCGGTAAAGTCACGTAGAAGGGAAATAATAAAATAATTAAAATAACACAATAAAATAATTCTCACGACGTTTCGGCCACAACGCAAGCAGCCGTCCTCAGATGGAGAACAGGTCTGTCGAGTAGACAGTCTGAATGACACACTCCAGGCTTGGAGCGACTATTTAAGCTGGGATGGAGGGGGGAAGGGCGCCTTGACAAAATAATTTGCATATCAAGAGGAATTTAGCATATTTATGGGAAATGCAGATATGCGATTAGTACTACTTGTGAAATGCGTAGGAGGTTTGGCGCTCCAAGCCTGGAGTGTGTCATTCAGACTCAGTCTACTCGACAGACCTGCTCTCCACCTGAGGACGGCTGCTTGCGTTGTGGCCGAAACGTCGTGAGAATTATTTTATTATTTTAATATTGCCATTCTACGTGACTTTACCGAAAGAACCAAGAAGATGACACCCAAAATGTTCGCAACGCCGCCTTGAGAGAAAGGAAATGTAGAATCGGCGACGTCTCACGACACACCAAGAGGCGAGGGATGTTGACCTCCCCGCCGAACGACGACGAACTCCGCTAGAGGGGACCTCTATCAAAGTGACAGATCACGTGTGTGCTGTGGAGGGCCATTGTCCAAAACGTCACCTGGTTAGACACTTTTCTTATTTGGAAGCAGTGCTGTGGACAAACAAGTTGCGTGTTATTTGTGCATCACTGCCAATTGCGGTGTCACCAAACCAATGTAACGCAACAATCAGCTCGTCGTTTCATAGATCATAACGCCTCCTTCCCATACATCCCTCCACATTAAAATTAGATATTTTTCCGTACACATCCCCATCAGCTACACGGTCTTCTGGGAGTGCATTACATTACTTAAATCAGCATAGGCTCAACACGAGCAAACCCCCGTCCGATTTCGACACTCGGCGTGTCATCAGGAAACACGTTCCTTCGGAGTGGGCAGGTAGGAACTTGGTTGGACAGCGCATTCGTGCGATCCGTGTCACGCGGCGCAAGCTGCGTGGGGCGGCGCGTCACGTGGTGCCGAGCCCGCCCGAAGCGCTCTTATGAAATACAAATCGAGGGCGTGGCTATGCACGACAGACAAATAATCCCTGGTGGGCAGTGTGGAACTGTTGTTCCTACCTGTAAAAAGACAGGCTTGAACAAATGTTGATGTTCGTAGGCAAGGAGACTGGTTTCGACAGTGTCTCATCAGTCATGCTCGCTTAAACCAATGCTGGTGAACCGCAAGATACTCTTAGTTCTTTCGGTAAAGTCAGGTAGGTAAAAAAGAAAATTAATAAAAATAAAACAATAAAAAAATCACGACGTTTCGGAGGCAACACAAGTCTCCGTCATCAGGTGGGACCGTCACAGCCAGATTTGCTGCATGAAGTGAAACGATGTGATTTTTATTTTATTTTTATTAATTTTAATTTAATTTTTTACCTACGTGACTTTACCGAAAGAACTAAGAGCATGAATCCTTGCAGTCACGAAAGCTTCAAATCTAGAACCGCAAGATGTTTATATTACACAAGGACCCTCTAACGGAGACAGTCCCCTTGTCGACAATTGGACGGATCAACATCCTTTGATGATTTATGAGGAGGGACAGGCATGGGAAGCAGGCGTAATGTCTGCTTCAGATATGCAATGACAATTCTCACTGCCGAACTCTGTGGAACAAATCGTGTATATACATGTAGTAGAGATCAACATTGGCACGTTGAAATACTCACAGACTCTACAGCAACTGTGTACGATCCGAGGTTTTACGCATGGAATCACAATCTGCAGATCCCGCAATGATTGACGGGTCGGGACGCATTCAATTTGACTGCCGAGTCGGCAAATGACCACGATGGATTTTAACCGACTTTTCGCAAAACACTTAAGCTCCTTGAAATTCGTCAGTTTTCGCGATAATCAAAGTGCACAACAGCTCACGACGTATATATATTTTTTCCTGCACCCCCCAAATACATTTGAACATTACAATAATAATATTAATTACATCGATTTACACAGAGATGTCGCCCAGCATTTCAATCGCTGTGATCGAACATTGGATTTTAAAGTTTTGCCGATTACGTTTTTCTGCCACGTGTCCAGCGACGCAACACGCGCCGCCCCGCCTTGTGCGTTGAACTTCTGTCGCACCGTACGTAGCCAACCGTGGGCTAAATGGAGAGTCAACTTTCTGCATCCACAAAGCGGCCAGCGGCGGGTGGCGTGGCCATCGATCGTGCAGGTGGTGCTACTGCACCGAGGCCCACGGTTTCGAGGGGCCCCGGAGTGCCGTGCTACGGAGAGAGGGAGGGAAATTGGACAGAGGGTCCCCTTTCTTTCCTCGCATCGGGGCCCACGCTGGCAAGGCTACGAAACCGATGCGAGTCTTTGGGGCCTCCGAGCATTGGTCCTACTCGAGTCGATGGTTCCAATATGAGTCTATGGGTCCTATGTGGGTCTACGAGTCCTGTGTGAGCGAGTCTATGGGTCCCTTAGCTTGTATCGGTCCTACGTGCATCTACTGTTCTAAGAGTAGTCGACAGGTTTTTTGACTATATTCATCTCTATGGGAGTCTAGGGGTCTCTGTACGAGTCCACGGTTCCAATAGGAATCTATTCATAGTTGTTAACCCATACGGTTTACCCGTATTCTTGTACAGGGAAATAGAGTTTTCAGGTCCATACGGCGTACAGCTGTTTCAATACGGGCAACAAAAAATAAAATGCGTCTGTTTGTGTTTCTCCCTTGCGATGGGACTTTGTAGGATGAACGTCGAGATTTCTAAGGGCACGGGGGTGACCAATAAGATCTGAATTGGGCTGTTATAAAGGTAGGCACTCATAAGGGGTTGACAAGTATGGTCTATTGGTCGGCGAATGTCAGTAGTGTAGTGATA
Organism: Lethenteron reissneri; assembly: GCF_015708825.2. Classification (NCBI taxonomy): domain Eukaryota; kingdom Metazoa; phylum Chordata; class Hyperoartia; order Petromyzontiformes; family Petromyzontidae; genus Lethenteron; species Lethenteron reissneri. The sequence goes on from NC_083834.1 coordinate 7,640,328, forward strand.
TCGAGTGTGCAGGCAGTGCAACTGCACAGAGGGTGGCCCAAGGGCTGGAGGGTCCCAGGTTCCTCGACTATGAAGAGGTGGGTTTGGGGGGTCACGGTGAGAATTGGACAGGGCCCCACCCACCCTCCCCCCCATTTCATTTCTTGCACCAAGGCCCATGTTGTTGACAACACTCTCGCCAGTGGACAGCAGCAGCAGCAGTAGCAGCCCCGTTTGGATCGAAGCAGTCTGGACACGTTGCTCGCACCGGCGGCGACGGTGGCGGCGCCACTCCGCAAAACGCTCAGCGTCATCTCGCGGGCTCGGCGCTCAGCTCCTCGAAGTAGGCCGTGCGCTTGCGCTCCAGCGCCTGCAGAAATCTTTGGGTCCTCTCGCGCCGCTCGCAGGCCACCTGCCTGGCCGCCTCCTCCTCCTCGGCCGTCGCCGCCGCCGCCGTGGGGTCGTCGCCGGCCACCCCCTCGCCGTGCCGCAGCCTCTGCAGCGCGACGCTGAGGTCCAGCTCGCGCTCCTGCCGCTCCACGTCATCGCGGTGGCTCGCGCGCACTTCCTGCAGGCGACCAAAAGGAAAGAAAAGGTCCGGCTGAGACTCTGGCGGTCTCCGCGTGTCGAGAGCTTCTTTCCCGATTACTCAGTGGCAGAGGTCGCAAACTGGTTTTGATTCCTTACCCGTACCCGGCCGCACCAGGGTCGCAAACGGGTACCCGTACCCTACCCGATACCCGGCCGGGTATCGGGTAGGGTACGGATATCGGGTACCCGATTGTGACCTCTGGGATGAAGCCTTGTTGCAGGCGCGGGTGGGTTGATTCTAGGAACTTGAATTGTGAGAAGAGACAAGACGTTGGGAAATGAGTGACAAACGGTGACTCACCAGTGACTCACGGCCTTCTCACTCATTGGTTGGGGTGAGTCACGTGCGGCTACCCGTACCCGGCCGCACCAGGGTCGCATACGGGTACCCGTACCCAGCCGGGTATCGGGTAGGGTACGGGTATCGGGTACCCGATTGCGACCTCTGCTCAGTGGGCCAGAGCAGAAAGTGGTGTGTACGTATAATAGTGAACTTCTTTTGCACCGTGCGTAGCCAACCGTGCTAATCGGAGGTACCACCGAAGGAAGGAAAACTTTAGGAGTACCGATGTATTTTCACGGCTAATACTGTACACAGAAACTTCCTGGAGAACCGACTTCATTTCAAATGGTTACCACAGAATTTCATTGCGATAGGGCACGCAAGGAAATTGCAACCACGACTATTACGCCACCTCGGGCAGTACTAACCAAATTCAATATTTGGTCTTGGCTCATCGCTGGCGAGATGAAAGCGCCGTGAGCCTCTTTAGGTAAGAAACTCACGGCACGGAGAGAAACATCGGACGCCGTGCCATACCACACGCGACACAACCCAAAATCGCACCGAAAAGCTACATAACGGCCGCTGTTGTGTAGTCACTGGGGACCAGGTAAGATCGCAGGGGGATGAAATCCAGATTTAAACCCAGTCCATAAAAATAGCAAAGCAGTCAGAATGCACTGCTTGTCAACACTGCCCCCTCCTGTATGAGACGTAAAAGGCATTTGTGGATATCTATCATCTCATTCGTCTGTACCGTATCACCAGCTTTATCATCTACACGGTTTCCCTTGGTCTAATGTGGGTTCGGTTTGTGCAATTTCGCGTAGGTGCGGTGAACTTTCTACCCAAAACTCGCCGTACGATGCGGCGTCGCCCTGTTTACTTAGCAGGCAGCCGTCCCGCGCAGTTTCCCTCTGTGCGCCCTTTTTTTGGAAAGCATCTACCGCATAACGTGAGGGAAACTGGTACATATTATCTCGCTTTTATCTCACTAATCTATGTATGTTGAACTTCTTTCGCACCATATGTAGCCAACAGTGCTAAACGGAGGTGCGGGGGTAATAACAAACCAAACACAAAAACGATTCTGCCGAAGTGACGTTATTCACATTGCATTGTGGCTCTTGAATCTGTGTCTTGCCTAAAGTTGTAGTCTATCGTTTGCACGTCTCTCTCACACCACATCTCTCAGCTTGGCGGGGCCACTCAACCTGCATGCGCAGGCCACATCTGGCCCACGGGCCGCCAGTTTCACAACTCTGCCGGGCCGATACGACCGTCGTTCAAAACCAAACCACGCCACCGACGGACGTTACCGCTGGGCCCATATACAACAGTGCCTCTGGTTGCCCCGCACCTGGATGGCGTGGTAGTTGACTTGGTAGCGCAGGATGGCCTGATAGAGATTCCAAAACGTGAACTCCGGCCAAAGCACCGACTGGAACACGAGGCAGGAGTACGCCGTCTGCAGAGCCACAAGACAGGATGACATTCAACCGACTGAGAGCTAATTCATTACCACCGGTACTCCTCCCGCTTAGCAAAGCACGAGCGAAAAAGTTGACCGACGGCTTCCCCCCCCCCGACCCCCACGTTACAATCGAGCTGCATCGCGGTCATGCCACGCCGACGAGGTTGTGGCTCGGGCGGCTCCCCGAGTTGTTCTTCCGCAGCAGAAGCCGAGCCGTGACGCTGACGTCGCGCACAATCAACGAGCCGAGGACGTGTGCAGACGACGCTGCGACACAGCGTGTCGTCAGTGTACTACCGCCACTTGAAACTACACCGTCCACTGGCCCTGCCGAAGCCACGAGGCTTGAGGCCAGCGTATCGAGGTTTGATTGTGGCTCGCAACGGCAAAAAAAAGCAAGTGAAAAACCGCCAGCGATGAGGGTCCTGCGCCGGCTTGGATTGGAGGTGCCAAAGTCGAGAAGGGGTATGGGGAGACATGCGAGTTCACACATTGTGTGGGCCAGCGTGGGCTCAGCTTTAGCCCTCTGCATTGGCGATGACACGGACATTTGGTGGCGAGATGTTAACTCCCTCGTCTGGTATGCAGGTGGTTGTGGCTTCGATCCCGACCCTGACGCCTGAATATCTGGAGTTTGCATGTCTCTCTCCCCGTGGTCGCGTGGATTTTTCTCCAGGTACTCCGGTTTTTCCATCCACATTTAGAAGCAACGTCACACAATTAAAAGTATTTGGCCGGTATAAATGTCCACTCGATAAGCCACTTCGTTGAGCTAAATCATTTGTGATAGCCAGGTCACATCTGAAAAAGAGCTACATAGTTCAGTGGACCTTACCTGGTAAATAAAAATCTGTTTAGTTTTTAGTTAATGCGCTGGCTTAAGAAGGGGCGGCACCGGTGTACGGACGGACCTGCCAGAGGAGAAAGTCGCTGAGGCGCACCTCCCCGGAGGTACGGATGAGCACATCGGGGTCGGGCGAGTGGCTGGTGTACAAGCACCGGTCCAGCAGGCTCTCCGTCACGTCGCTGTGTACAATAGAGACAAAAGTCCCCCCACCACACCCATGTAGCCTTAACAGACTGTTGGGTCAAGTGTTGTTAGTGACCAGCACCTGTGAAAGCCGGAACGTTCACCTAATGCCATGGTGGCGAGATGTTAACTACCTCGCCTGGTATACAGGAGGTCGTGGGTTCAATCCTGACCCTGATGCCTGGTTAAATAACAAAAACATTTTGATTTAAAGCTTTCGTGACTGCAGGGATTCATATTCTTGGTTCTTTCGGTAAAGTCACGTAGAAGAGAAACAATAAAATAATAAAATAAAATTAAATTCTCATGACGTTTTGACTGCAACACAAGCAATCCTCATCAGGTGTGAAATCCACATCAAGAAAAAAACGCCACTTTTTTAAAAATTTCTTGCTGTGGATTTCACACCTGATGATGATTGTTGCAGTCGAAACGTCGTGATAATTTTTATTGTTTTATATTTTTATTAGTTTATTGTTTCCCTTCTACGTGACTTTACCGAAAGAACCCAGAATAACAAAAACATAGTTTAGACGTATTTATAACTGTAGTAAATCTGCAATTAGATGGTAAAAGGTACCTTTTGCATATTGGTGTAGGAAGTCTTACTGTCACGACTGGAGTGGCATGGCATTACTAATTACACATGTCAAAATCTACCGCTCAGCAATTTCAGAAATTGTCACTTATTGGGGGTTGATTTTCCATTCAACTCGAGATTATTTTTGGTCTCGATTCTATCGTCTTATTTGTTTTGTTTCTCGTTTCAAACGATGCCGCGGGCAATGTGAAATCAAGCCGCGGTTCTTTTAAAAATGAGTTATGGGCCATGTACAAAGAAGTCCACGTATCGTGTGAAATGAAGCCGTGGGTCATTGCAGGTGTGCAGGGTGGAGTTTCCCTTCCCATGTTCCATTGTTTACCACTGCACTTCTGAAGCACCATTCGGTTCGTACCAATGTATGTTAAGCTTCTTTTGCACCATACGTAGCCAACCGCGCTAATTGGTTTGCTACTTACACCAGTGCAGAAACAAGCCCAATGGCTTGAGCTGTGGCTGAAACTGGTGGTGGTAAAGGCGTCATGAGCTTCCCGGCACTACTGGCAAATCTCCGATTAGCACGGTTGGCTACGTACGGTGCGAAAGAAGGTCTACGTACGTACATATACATGCGGATGAGACTGTGGGCCTCACCTGGGTTGCAGCAGGCCCTGCTCCACACCCCAGGCCATCTCGCGCACGGCGTTGGTGATCTCGTGGCGCGACGTGTACGCAAAGCACACGTTCAGGAAGCACCTGGGCAACAGCGCACCAACGCGGGGTAGGTCAACGGGCTACCCACCAACCATCGGCGCCCTCGCGCGAGACATTCGCCCCCGAACCCCAACGAACCGGGTCGGGTCAGCAACATCCTCAACACCTGAGCAAGTTCTTCGTGACCGTGTGCTTGATTTCGGTTCCGGGAATTGTTTCCAGATATTACTTTGGCACGGCATGGACGCGTCACCCTATTTTGATTAATAATGGGCTGTAAATGAATTATTTTTAAAATAGATTATTCATTAACGGTACCAATTTGTTTAAATGTGATAACACACACATGTGAAAATATTACCACATAATCCACCTTTGGGTCCAAGAGAAAATCATACTGGTAAATATTTGGTCACCTCACTCCTATGGGCCAGTAAAATATCTCTTCTGCAAAAACATATTTCTGGCCACTGTTGGATGAAGGTCTCTTCATGCCACATCAGTCACGGGGATTTCTGACCATACATCACCATACTGGTCAGTGCGGGTTCCTGGGGTTCATAGCGCACGCAGCATGCTAACCACTGCAACACCAACCATTGTTCATATAATTACGAACATTATCATACTACTATGTGTAGCATTACTGGAATGATTGCTGCGGCAGTGGGCATTGTTAAATCAAAGAGCGGAGGGAATTAGGGCAGGACCTTTTAAGATTATCATTGGGTAAATAAGGGACATTAAATCATTCTTATTACCTGTTGTGAGGTGGCTGGCCGGCTGACTCAGAGGTCAGAAGCGTTGAGCTGGCATCGCAAAGATTCTCGGTTCAAACCCAGGCAGCTAACCGATTGAACCACGTTCTCAAGTGCAATGAGTCGATAGTGTGGTTTCCAATTGAAAAAATAAACGATCACATTTTTAAATGGTTCTGCACTTGAGAATTTAAATCATGGTCCGAATTTAATTCGGTAAACATATCACTTTCAAATGCTGTTGAATCTACCTCTTTCATCATATAGAAGCACTGCCCTCCACTGTGTGCGGACCACAGTTCACACATGAAGGGATCTCAGAGGTAACTCAGCGGCATACGCTTCCGAGGGCAATCGTCTAACAGGGCAGGCTGCACTGCTCTGCAAGAGATCGGAGTGGATGCTTCGTCTCGTTACAATGTCAGCAGTGTGCAAAACGGGATATGAGTCACAACGACAACGAAAAAAAAGGAGGTAAAAATAATACTTGTCGTTATGGCTGGTGGACGTCACGGCTTTGGCGATGAGCTCCTGAATGTCCTGCGGCAGCAACGTGAGGTCGCCCGGTACGCGGATACGCACGCCGTACCTGTTCAGCTTCTCCCTTTGCGGGCGCAACCACAGGCGGGCACACGCACACACAAGACAAAAATACCCTGTATAGCCTTAACAGAAAGTTGGGGCAAGTGCTGTAAGCGAGCACCTATGAAAGCCGGAATGGCACAGGAGGAAGTGGGTGGCCAGCACCACGCCTGACCGCCTTTGTCTCCCCGGTGGCGAGGTTTACACACCACGCTAGCTACTTATTTAAAGGCTCAGTCGACCTAGAGGCGGCCCAGGACCAGTTCAGATAACTGTCATTGGTGTTGGCCATGAGCAGGCATCGAACTCGGGTTGCCAGGTTCATGGCAGAGCGCGCTAATCGCTACACTACCACTCCCCATGCACACACGCGTTCACATTCACATACAACGCCGGGTACAAGTGTTAAATCCGTCCAATTATTGCCATTTCAGCTCACCAGTAAGCCGAAGAGTGATTCTCACAGCCACATTTTTGCAAACTGAGAATTGTTCTTCAACCAAGTGGTGAGCTGAAACAAGAATAATTTTACGCGTTAAAACGCTCGTACACGTGACAAATTAATCGCTTACATCGTGGTGGTTGGTGGAGGGCGTTAAGGGGCACACATTTGGCCAGTCCATAATGTGGTCTAACCCAAAAATTTCAGCGAAGAATAAAATTGTTCTATCCTAAACAACGCGGGGGGGGGGGGGGGCAAGGGTAAGCCCTCACTTCTCCTGCAGGAGCCGCGCAAACTTCTGGCGGGCGAGCTCCATGAGTCCGTCCACCTCCTCCTGCGAACGCTTGAAGTTTTCGATGGAGAATGCGTAGACGGTGACCTCGCGCACGTCCATATCCAGGCACCAGCGCAGCGTCTGTTGGCGCAGCGCGGGGGGATGCAGCCGAGCGGCAGGGCAGTTCTTGTCAAGGAGCGTAAACCGTTGACGTAAACTCGTCGACGTAAAATCGCAGCAGCGGCAGCTTTAGGCCGGCCGTCGAACAAAGACGGGCGATTTCAAACGAGCTTCTGCGGCCGTCTGGAACGCTCTTCCCTTTCGATATTAGGAAGCCACTGGAGCTATGCACTTTTAAAACAAGATTAAAAACATTTCTTTAGAACTCCTTTTTGTGTTGAGTTTGTTGTCCTTCCCCGGCAGCTCCGATTAGCACAGCTGGATACATACGGTGGCAAAGAAGTTCAACATACGTACATTGGCCTGTTTGTTGCAGAGGTTGGATGTTTGAATCCAGCGGCCACCCTGGTTAATATCGTGGTGTGCATTAACCATGAAGGCTACTCGCTGTCATCTTCGCAGGAAGTTAACGAACTTTTGATGTTTTCAAAATAAAGTGGGCCACGTGTGCCAGTCACAGTCCAAAGAAAACAGTTGGCGTTAAAGATCCGTTGCATTTTCAGAGCAAGAGTGTCATCTACTTCACAGTGCACGTTTGAGACCACGTGAGATCATTGAATAAGGTGTAGGCCACACGTACCGCTGTCGCGCTCCCCATTCAAAACGTTTGTACCTGTGCCAGCTTGTCGAAGCCCTGCGTGTGTCCCTCCTGCCTCTCCACATGCTGCTTCCTCGCAAACCGCCGGTTCCCGTCCATGATGAAGGCAATGTGCTTGGGCATCGGCCCTGCCTGCCACAAAACACCGGGGGACAGCATTGTATCATTGTCGTCAGGGTCATGCCTATCCAACGGCTTCGCCCGTCGGTTTGTTTTAAATATTGTTTTGCCTTTTCCCCCCCAATGTTATCCCACGATATTAGACGAATAATTTGTTGGGACATCTCGTAGGGGGGCACAAACCCAACACGTTATAAATTGGCCCATGGAAGAGTATGTCACAGAGCCACCTTTGAGATATCTTTAATTGAATCATTACGAGCTGGAGATTCATCCAATAAAGTGAAGAGCCAAATTAAATGTTGTGCAGTCAAGCGGTGATCGGCCTCAGACCATCAACTCACTACACTACCTGGATTCGAACCCAGGTTCTCAGCGGTGCCAGGTCAGTGGTCTGACATTTGAGCAACTGAGCCACATCCTTTATTCATTGTTTAAAGCGTGCGTTACTACTTTCAGCGGCAGGACAGAGGGGAAAGTGCTGCCCTTATCCGTGTGAAATTGAGATCACTTGAAAGGATCTCAATAGGTAGTCTGTGATATCGGCAGCTTCTGTGGATATCACAGATATCAACCAGAATTTAGATATATTTTCTAAGCTATAATTTGTTACTCTATCACAACATTACTATTTTCTAGTTTATACAATAATGTATCCTTGTTACATGATTAGTAGGCTGCTATTTAGAACTATTTGGCTCCTGTAAATTTTCAAAAGCTGAGCCACTACGTTGAGCTATCATCATTTGTGGTCAAGTCGTTTCTGAAAAAGAGATGCATAGCTCAGTGGGCCTTACTTGGTAAAATAAACATAGTTTGTAGTTAATGAGTGTTAAATGCAATATGAAATGTAAACATAACCATTTACCTTCAAGATATTGGCACAGAATTTCTGAAAGAAATTGGGGGCATCCTCTCGTATCCACGACATTTTAGGCTTCGTCAAAATGGGATGTCCTTCAGAGCTGTAAATACATGACACAGAAAATAACGATTAAAGTTTAACTTGCGCTAATGAGTGAAAAACAGCATGTAATTATAGCATTACACAATTAATCATAATTATACACTGACAATAATGTGTAACGAACAAGTACATCCACGGTGGCGAGATGTTAACTACCTCGCCTAGTATACAGGTCATGGGTTCGATCCCGACCCTGACGCCTGTATATTTGTAGTTTGCAGCGTCTCTCTCCCCATAGTCGCGTGTATTTTTTCCCGGGTACTCCTGTTTGTCCCTCCACATTTAGAATCACACGCGTTTAGATTATTTGGCTGCTATACATTTCCACGTGATAAGCCACCTCATTGAGCTATCATTTGTGACCAGGTCGCTTCTAAAAAACGAGCTATATAGCTCAGTGGGACTCACCTGGAATTTTTTTTTTTTAGGATGAAGACTTCCCCATGGCTCATCACTCACCATGGTACTGTGATGCATAAAGCTCCCACACGAGTTTATCTCATTGCTCCATCTCTTCTCTAAGGTGGTGTCCCTCTTGGGCATTTTCCTCCTCTGGCTGCCACTCTGCCACTACTCTCAAACCACTGGCCCATCATCATCTAGCAATGCGTCCTGCCCAAGTCCACTTACTTTTCTTACCATTCAATATGAATTCTTATCTCGATGTCCGCGATTGTAGTTTAAAGGGAAATATTAAATCATTCCGACTGATCTCTCGCACAGCAGTGCAATGCTACTGATTTGAGAGTAATGTTTATTGCGTGACAGTCAAATTAACATTTGTAATTCTCCAAGCTATAACTTTCTCAAATTAAGTGCAGAACAAAGTTAAAAGTGATGGGCTATTTTCTTTACGTGCAGTCATTAGTTACCAGCCGAGACCATAAATTAACCTGCATTGAGAACCGGTTTTGTCGGCATGTAGAACTTCTTTTGCACCGTACGTAGCCAACTGTGCCAATCGGAGGTGCAAACAAGTAAACCCGTAAAAACAAAGTTTTTCACTCTAAATCCTTTATATGCGTGGCGGCTAGAGTCCTCTCGTCCTCTGGCTTGAGATGGCTGCAATCTATGGGTCAGATGATTGTCTGCCAGTATTAAGCAATTGGTAATTAAAATTTTCATTTGTTTTCCCTAAACAGTGTAAAATTTTTGGAATTTTTTTTCACGAAAATTAATTGTCACACACAACGAGTCTGTGTGGAAAATGTCAGCTCGATTGGATCACGGGAAGTGGGTTAAAAAACGAGCGAAAGATTTGCACGGTCCTAAGCAAGCAAGTGAACTTAATATAAAGGATTTAAAAATATATTCGCCTGTGGAGGACGCGGGGATCGATCCCGCGACCTTTGGCATGGGAAGCGAGGGCGCTACCAACTGCGCTACTCCGCCACGGCCTGTGGAGGGGTTACGCTCTGGGCTCTTACACTCTGACGTTCAGCCAAACCCATGAATGCGTTCTATTTGAATATATGTAAAATATTTTTTTTTTGCCTAAAAAGTGTAAATTTTTGGGAATTTTTTTCACGAACAATAATTGTCTGGCACAACGAGTCTGTGTGGAAAATGTCAGCTCGATTGGATCACGGGAAGTGGGTTAAAAAACGACCGAAAGATTTGCACGGTCCTAAGCAAGCAAGCAAGCAAGTACGCGAACTTAATATAAAGGATTTAAAAAGGCAGTCCTGAAGAAACGGGTTTTCAATCTAGATTTAACCAGAGGCAGGCTGCCTGGATTCGCACCCAAGATCTGAGCGGGGCCAAGCTCAACGCTCTGAACACAGAGCCACCCAGTCACCGAAGATCTACACCAATGGTTCTTAACCTTTACCGCAGGATTGCACCCCTTTGGTTCTAAATCGTAATTTTTTTTAAATGATAACGTTCATAAATACATAGGTTTCATCAAACAAAGTAGTTGTACTTATGTGCCCGTGCTTAATATTCGTTTCGATTATTTACCTTCTAAAAACATCTGGCCATGTCTCGCACCTCCCGGGAGTGCGTGCACCCCAGGTTAAGAATCACTGGTCTATACAGTTTCAAGGACCCCGCGTGGACTCACTAAGAGTGGAGTGCAGGTAGGCCGGTTCGCTCCACCTGGGTCAGCCTATAACTTTGTCTGTTGAAGCAGTTTCAAACCACGCTTAAACCAGCAATCAAGGCTCAACAGCTAGGCCAATCCACAACTCTGAGCACAGCAATAAAGCCAAAGCCAGACAGTCCTTGTGCAGGGGGAACAAAACCAATAAAAGATTACTTAATTCCTCTCCAAACTGTTTAGTGTAAACAGCTGACAGCCTAAATCTAGTCCTGTGCACTTTGTTGCGCAACCCTTTAACTTTCAACGACCACGTAGCAGAGATAGAAATGCGTCACACACAGTTGTCGAGCACGGGGAATGTAAATGTGTGATGAGTAATAGAGCCATAAACCATAGTTTGTTAGCATGGGTGATGAACTGGACTCTTAAGAGTGTACGATAACAAATGTTTAGAATTAAGTTCGAGAAATAATTAAATATAATTCATTTACAGCCATATGCCAATCAACTGTGGGATGAAGGCCTCTCCATGCCGTGTTGGTCGTGAGGGTTCGTATTACGAAACTTCACCACACCGGTCGGAGTGGGTTTGTGAAGGAGGGGTGGGGGTGTCCAGGACCGGTTAGGATATACCTCACCACTGATGTTGGCCGTGGCCAGGAATAAAACTCAGTTCGCAGGGTCCATAGTGCAGTGCGATGGCACAAAGAACACGTTATAAATGGTAAGCGAGTGCTTTTTGGGTCCTTAGGAAGCTACCGGAGCTATGCACTTTCAAATCTAGATTAAAAACTAATTTCTTTAGAACTGCTTTTTGTGTGTAGTTTGTTGTCCTTCACCCCGCACCCCTGATTGGCACGATTGGCTACGTACGGTGTGAAAGAAGTTCAACATACGTACACCACGTACTCGCACAATTCCCCTCGCGTAACGTTTCCGTCAAAAAGGCGTTGAACTTCTTGGGAGCGCCAACACACGTACAGACATTGTGTGGGCAGATGAGGTACGTGCGGTGCATTCGTGTGTGAATGTGTGCAAGACTCCGGTCCTTTGTCGTGTGAGGGGGCATAATTGCGCACGTCGCACACACGCGCAATGCGCGACACTCAACAGCACCGCCTGCATACCATTCACCTGAACGTGTGGTTAAGGTGTCACACAAAAAGCCACTGGGTCTTACAACTTTCATAGAAACTTCCGTGCCTGCAGACGCTCCCAGAATCGCTTCCTGGTATGCGTTTGCACGCAATCACTCCGTCACAGCCACGACTTGAATCTGAAAACCCGAGTGGCGAGAGGAATGAATGAACCAGTGGCGTTGCGTCGTTGTTATGGAATGCAACGTGGCTTCCTGCAACGTGGCTAAATTTCCCACCTCCTCTTCATAACCCGGGGTCTGGGCCCCATTGCAGATTCAACACCTGCACACGTGATAGCTACGCCACTAGATGGAACCACAGCTGGGCACCATCACACCTGGTAGAGGTGAGGCATCAATATAACACTGCTGGGGCAAACTCTCCAGTCACGGGTATCGAAGTCAGCCTGGCACACGGAGCCAAGTCAGCATGGCACACAGAGCCTAGCAAGCCCAAAAAGCCACTGTGAAGTAGGACATATTATTCCACGAAATATATTCAAATACAAATGTACCTATTTTGCTGAAATAAACATTGAGCGAAATAACAGAGACTTTTGTACGATACTAAATTACACTTCCGACTGTATTGTGAAAGGCGTTATATGAAGATTAAATGATTTCCATCAGCCATGATCAATCCACTGCTGGAATGAAGGTCTCCTGAAGCCGTCATCCATTGAAGAAATGTGCACGACATCAAGCTGGTTAGTGAACATTTCCTGTACAAGTCTACAGGACTAGTACCACACTTTGCGAAGGCAGAAGTGGGTCTTTCGGTAAAGTCACCACGTCACTACGTGACTTTGCCGAAAGAACCAAAGAGTATGGATTCCTGCAGTCACGAAAGCTTCAAATGAAGATGGTATTCCTATGTTTTGACTCGCACCCACCATGGGTATGCAGAATTCCCACCAGCTGGCTCGGGACTGTCAACTGAGAGATACACACACACAGTGATTGCCCCCCATGTTCATTTGGGGACGAAATTATTTTGACTTTGGAATGTGATTAATAAAAAGTACATTCATAATTGTGATTTCACCGTCTAATATCACACACGTCTGTCTCATTAAAATGTGTATACGAATGTTTTACTCTTATAAAGTGCACGTACGAGTAAAAAAAGCCAAATCTAAACCCAATGTGTGGTGTGGGTGACGTTGACAGCGGAGTTCAACTTCTCCCCAAATCTCACGAAAGCCAAACCCCACCACGTGTTTCCTCTCGAAACTAGCTAGCCGCTCATCTCCCCGTGCTGGAAATTCCACATTCCCACGGCGAGCAGAACGCAGGAACATCCACGGGAAGAATCCCCGGACCCCCCACCACGCACTGTTGAATTCCCCACAGCACCACACTTCTAGGAGCGGTGGGTCAAGTGGTTAGCGCGCTGCATGAAGGCGGCAACCCACCCCCCCCCAAGAGTTATCTTACTCCTGGGGCCACGGCTAACGTCAGTGGCGAGAGATGAATGAGCCGGTTCTGCACACGGCCTCACAATCACTGAACCCACTGGCCAGGGTCGATAAAGTACCGGTACTGAATGGCAAAACGACACCCCCCCCTGATCGGCACGCGGTGGTTTGGTGGAGGGCAGTCATCCAGGAAACGATTTGTCAAACGGGCTGTAGCAGTACATTTAACGGGGCACGTTAACTTTGAATGGTACGTCAAAGTTATCCAGCGATAACCAACAGAGTTCTTTTATAATTAAAATTAAGCCAATCTGCACTCAACACGTTTCACTCACCGGCTCTCGGCGAGGTTGTTAATGTTCCCGGTTCTTGCCGTGACGCCGCGCCGAACGAGATGGACACCAAAGTATATAAATGAAACGAAGGGCGGTAACGAGACGGACTTTTGATAAATCGACATTTAAATTGGACCGAGGCGACAGCGAAGCGACTTTAAATTCTCCGAGTTGACGCGGCTGCTCCGGTCCGCCATGCCTCGTGACGTCACGCAGGCGTATCCCTCCGCGCCGAGAGGGGGGAGGGGCGCCGCATCACCACCACCCCCACCTCTGCCCGCGCGGTCTACATCCGCAACCAACAATTAACGCCGAGCCACAATTGAACAAAAATTAATAACGATATTAATCGTACCACCTAAATTAGCGCGAGCACCTTTGCGGTCGCTGACAACGCTAATGTTATTTTCTCCCCCCGATGAAACACAAAGCACGCAGAGTAGTCGCAGATACAAACAGAATCAACCTCACCGCTTGACAATTGACTGCCGTTTCGGCTCACCTGCATGTGCAGGTGTAGCGGTGCCGGCTACGCACGCTCTCCTTTTACCTCGGCACCCCCCCGGGGGTTGCCGCGTGGGGAACTCTTTCCGCGCGGCGGACGCATACGGTGGCGCCCGCCCATCGCCACAACACGGGGGAGAGGCGGTGATGCGGTTTTTTGTGTTTTTTTTGCTTCAAGCTAAAAGCGGAGAGCCTAGTAAGCCCCGCCCTCCCGCAGTTAACCACGCCCACTACGGAGTAAGCCCCGCCCATCATAGACAAAGCTCCGCCCCCACCAGTCATCAAGCCCCGCCTACTAACGTCAAGCCCCACCCCCTATCAGATTAATCCCCGCCTCCACAACCCCCATTCTCCAATTGGCCCTTAAGCCCCGCCCTCTACTCAACAGGCTCCGCCCACAGCCACAAAAGCCAACCGCATTCACTTAGACCACGCCCACTTTCCCCCAACACGGCGTGAAACCACGCCCAGCTCATGCCCATATTAGGCAGTGGCCCTTGCTATAAGCCCCGCCCTCACCCCCCCCTTGCACACGGAGCGCGCGAGAGAAATTAAATAATTAAAGAGGGAGGCTGAGCCGAGCAGGGGCGGCCTCAAGCGGCGGAGGAGCTATGGCCGCACGGCCGAGCCACGGCCACGGCGGTGGCGGCGTCTCCCGCCTTGAGTCGGGTAAGCGCCGGCCACGGAGGCAGCAGCAGGAGGGGTGATAGGCGCTAGGCGCGGAGAGAAAGACAGCGAGTCTCCCACCGTCGTTCGTGTCGTTTCGTCGTTCGCTCAAACCCGCCTTTTCAACCCACCATCGCTGTTCGTCGCCCACCCTCTTTCTCCGTTCGCAGAGTTGTTCTTCCTAATCGCGAGGTTCCTGTCGGCGGGGCCATGTCGCGAGGCGGCCGAGGTAAATCGTCGTTCCCTTACTAATCGTTCGGCGCAAGGGTTTTGTTGGGATTTCACCGATTTGGGTTTTGTTTTGTACGAGCCTAAGCGGCGGTGACTGACCCTGCCGTGTCCTCCCTCCATCCCCCCCCCACCACCTCCACCCCTATCCGCCTACTCGCAGGTCCTTGTGCGAGAAATCGAACAACACAAGGTAACAAAAACCACCCACGCCGTCGGCATTTAAATCTCGCCAATTAATCCGCGGATCGACTCAACGCTCGCGGGGGAAGAGGGGGGAGAGGTCGTCCCCGGTGAGGACGACGGAGTTTGACGAGGCCGCGTGTGTTTTGTGTGCGCGATCTCGTGTTTGTTTGTGGGCAGCTGCTGCCGAGACGCGTGGACTGGAGGGGCGCGGAACACGAGCGCGGCTTCGCCGAGATGGTGAGCGGCGCCGGCCACTCGCCCCAACTCAAATCTCCCGCACAAAATTTCTGGGCCCTCTCTTTTTTTTTTTTGCGCTCAGTTTTTACACGGGGGGTGCTAAAAGGGCCCCCCCCCCCGACGACTCTCGCAAAAATACACCGACCCCCCCCCCCCCCCCAAACAAAATTGTAACTCGACGCCAATCGACGGGGGAAGTACCCTCTGACGAAATGCCGTCGAGAAATTTGATCGAAAGCCCCCCCAAAAATTAATAAAAATCACGTTTCTTTTTGAGAGGGGAGGCGGGAATAAGAAGTAAAAAAATAAACAAATCGAGGCCCCCGGGAGCGAACCGATATAAATAAATAAAGAAAAGGGGCGTGGCCGCGCGACGGCGGCTGCCTTCATTTGCATAAACCACGCCCACCCGTGACTTCACGCGCGCCGGTTGGCCCCGCCCACCGCGGGTGGTGGCGCTGGTGGATGGGGGGGGTTGTTGCTGCAGCCCCAATGGCGCGGCGCGTTACGTAGCGGGGGTGTCGTTGACGTCGTCTGCCGTGGGAGGCGAGCGCTGATTGGACCGCGCCGACGCCCCGCCCCCTTTTCTCGTGGCTGTTGTCGAGGGGGCACGGGCGGCCGTTGCGCAGCGCTCATTTCGCGGTGGGGTCGGCCCGCCTCGGACATTGCGTGAGGGGGCCGCTCCCGATGAACGTAAAGCCACACGGTTGCATATAGTAAAAGAATATTAAAGAAATGAAAGGTTATGTAGGGAGAGGGCAACCGCCTCGACGAAACGTTTGCGCTTCAAGGTGGTAGCGAAACGTACAGGAATATAAAATAATGCCGTGCTATTTGGCGCGGTAAGGCAGAATAACATTTCCCCCCCTCACAAATGCACTTTATTTAAAATAAAAAATCCGTCCCCCCTCATACGAAGCAAATACGATGTCTAAAGGCGCATGTTTTGTAGTTTAGATGCTGATTCTGATGTTAGCCCGGCGTCTGAATGGAGTTTCGTGTTATACAGTATACACGCCGTGTGGATACGTGTTCTCGAGTTTTAATTGCCTGCCCCGTTTGAGATAAAAAAAATGTTTTTACCAAACTTATCTTCCTACGCGCGATATTAACGCAGTTTACTCATTGAT
Source organism: Lethenteron reissneri (assembly GCF_015708825.2). NCBI lineage: Eukaryota > Metazoa > Chordata > Hyperoartia > Petromyzontiformes > Petromyzontidae > Lethenteron > Lethenteron reissneri. The sequence continues at coordinate 7,656,747 of NC_083834.1, forward strand.
GTTACCCACCCAACGGGGCTAAAATCGTGAAAAATAATCACCTAACGCCTCGGCTATAGCCACTTTCCAATTATAACGAGCAATATATAGTGCGATTTAAACGGTGTAAAAGGTGTGCAAATTAAAATGAAAAAGTATAAAATTATAATTGGGCAAGACACGCCATAACTCAATAAATAACGACATTTTTAGTCAACTTTTTGGCAAGTTAAGGGTTTTGTAAATATAAATTACAGGTTGAAAGTCACGTAGGTTAAAAGAAAACATAAATTAAATCACGACGTTTCGGAGGCAACACAAGCTTCCGTCTTCAGGTAAAACCGTCACAGCAAAATTGCTGTATCAAGTGACGAGAAGTCCCAAGAGACACGACCTTATATACTGGCTAAATGGGGGAGGAGCCAGGATGGCCCACGTGAGAGGAGTTGTGAGAAACAGTCTGGTTAGGTACTGTAGTGCTACAAGTACTGTAATGTTAACCCTATCCGGTTATTCTATTTTTTTGGCGAGGTAAATTCGAGTGACGTTCGAGAGATTACATTTGGCAAACAAATCCGACCACTTGCGTCATTTGTCAAGGACCCCCCTAACTGATGTACTTTTAACTTCTTTCCCACCGTACTATTACAGTGGGGGGAGTGGTGGTGTAGTGGTTAGCGCTACACCGAGCTGAGAACCCGGCGACCCGAGTTCGATTCTTCCCGCTCGCGGCCAACACCGGTAACGATTATCTGAACCGTTCCTGAACCACCCCTAGGTTGACTCGGCCTCAAATGAGTACCTGGTGCGGTGTGTAGTAAACATCGCCACTAGGGGAGACAAAGGCGGCCGGGTGTGGTGCTGTCCACCCCAGCCCCTCGTGTGCCTTGCCGGCCTTCATAGGTGCTACGCGCTAGCAGCACTTGCCCCAACAGTCTGTTAAGGCTATACAGGGGATCTTTGTTTTGTGTGTAGATATGTTAACAAAGGTTAAACCTGACCAACTTGTGTAAATTCTAATGCTGTTCTAGAAGAGCCAAGGGACCTGACTTGGCACAAACTCAATCGTGTATGTGCTTACGTCTAGAATATTACAAAAACAAGATTTAATAAATGTGGGCCCACCCCAATAACATTGCAGCTGGTGGATTGTTGATTGGTTTCGCTCATAGGGCTTAGCCATTGCTCTCTAAGCCTCATTGCTAAATAAACACGCACATACTACAGTATCTTCATCATGTTGGTGAACCAAGTAATTTGCCTCACCTGGATGCCCCACTCACCTAGAGTGGGGCGATCGGCACTCTACAAACGATTTGGTGGTTAAAACGTGTTTTTGATAGTGCACAAATGCAATATTAACATTTTTGTCAAATTAAAATGTTTTTGATGTATAACACCGAGACCCTTTTTCTTGACAACAGCCAACTTTAAACTGGTTTTGTGTAACTAAGCCGTTTTGTTTATACAGTAATGAAAATAAACCCTCGTGCAGTATAATAATATGAGGTTAGGGTGATCACGTGCGAGCTTTTGACACAGCTTTGCAATATCATTTGGTCTTAACAAGAACGGTTTACGTAAGTTGGCTGCACTAAGTCTGTTTAACTTTATGAACAAAAAGCCTATTGACACGTTACATTGCATTTGTTTGCACTGCAGCCCATTCCTTTCGTCTTGTATAGATAAATATGTTCAGGCTAACCAAGAGAGGGCTATCCATTGTTGATTTTGGTGCCACGGTTGCTAGGAGGTAACTACCTCGCCTGGTATACAGGAGGTCATGGGTTCGATCGCGACCCTTACGCCTGCTGTATATTTGGAGTTTGCATGTCTCTCTCTGTGGTCGCATGGAGTTTTCTTCTGGTTTTCCCCTCCACATTTAGAATCAACATACATTTAGAGTATATTTGTCTGCCTTAGGTTTCCACGTGATAAGCCACTTGGTTGAGCTATCATTTGTGGCCAGGTCGATTCTGAAAAAGAGCTATATAGCTCAGTGGGCCTGATAAAATAATAAAAATGTCATATTTGTCCCATCGTGTGACAACATCACTCGAAATATGCCCAATCTCCTGAGGACCTGGAAGTTAAGCTTGGTTGAGCTCGATTTAGTACTTGAATGGGTGACCCGCTGTGGCTTGCCAGCTGACGTAAGGCTAAGTGAAGCTGTGAGGTGGCAGTTGCCACTGGCCCAAACATCTTAGTATATAAACGCTCCGAAAAGAAAGTCTTATCTCCTTTGGGAGTTCCTGGATAAATTGGCATTACTCGTTGCATGTTAATGGAATAATTCACCAAATTCCGCTTGCATCGCTGACACAGCAGATACGTGTGGTGAAGTGTGGTCGTGTTACCCCCACAAAGGGCTGGGCATTTACATTGTAATATTGTGTGTATTATATTAAAACATGTCTGATTTTAGGGGTGTAAACGATGCATTCTTCATTTGAATTTTGGCCCTGAATTAGATCGGTGGGACCCTATCGGGTTGGTGTACACGGTTTCCCAAACTCCAGTCCTCGAGATCCACCATGCTAGGTTTAGTTTAACGATGTTCTAGATTGAAAACTAATTTCTTTAGAACTGATTTTTTGTTTAGTTTGTCCTTCATTGCTCCTCCGATTAGCACTGTAGGCTACGTACATTGCAAAAGAAGTTCAAAACACATACATACTCCACACTAAAATTTTTAATTAACTCGTTCCACACTGCATGCGCTGTGATTGTTAAACGTCCTACGTGACGTGCCAAGCTAGTAATGCTGTGCATCACGTTAAATACTTGTGCACACACAGATCGCAATCATAATTATAATCGGCTATCTTTACCTCAACATTGCTGAACTTATCCAACTGTTCTTTCTATTAAGATTATTCTGTAGTGTTGTGTGTTTGCATACTTGGCCTTTACAGTGTATTGAGGTGACACCAGTGTTATTACATGCTACATAAATAAAAATATATTTACAATAATTCCATCTCAATTTTCTGGTATGATAATAGGGGGAGGAGAAAATTGTGGCCTGGTTTTAACAAGAATCAAGAAAAAAAACACGAACAAGTCACAACGTATTTAAATTATTCTAGAAAATGTAATTCTTTTCTATGGAAGCAAGTGACATTTTGGGAAAATGGCCTTTATAATGCTCTAAAATAGGGCCATCGTCCAAAACGTTGCCTATTATATTTTTTTTCCTTTCAAGGCAGTGTTATTGACGAAAGTGAACTTTTTGTGATTGGTGCATCATTGTCAACGCAATATAACCACAATGCTTTTATAAAGAAAAAGGGTGAAGACATCGAATGTGACGTGGGTTTACTTCCCCACGTGTTACCAATCACGTGGGGAAATAGGTCGGTGTGTGGAGCAGCTAATAATTAAACCGGTGTGCGCGAATCGTTCATAAGCACTGTTAAGCCACCACAGGATAATGAATAGTTAAAGTGTTGTGGTTGTTGCACACGTGCCGTGATGTATACAAGTATGTAAACACCAGTGGCAGCATGTATGTTGAACTTTTTTTACACCGTTTTTAGCCACCCGTGCTAATCAAAGGTGTGCGGGAAGGATGACAAACTAAACACAAAAAGAAGTTTTAAATAAATGAGTTTTCAATCTAGATTTAAAAGTGCATAGCACCAGTGGCTTCCTAATATCGGAAGTGCAATCCAGATGGCCGTAGAAGCGTATCCGAAAGCGTGCAATGCGGTTACCGTCTTTGATAGATGGCCAACCAAAAGCCATTGCTGCAAGGATGACCGGAATTTGCGCGATGGTATATTCTTAGGTTTGCTGTATTTTACTTTTATTAATTTAAAATTTTTACCTACGTGACTTTACTGAGAAAACCTAAGAATATGAATCCTTGCAGTCACGAAAGCTTCAAATCTACGATGGTATATTCTCTTTGACGAGCTCAGCAAGGTTTTGTGGTTCGTTTGTGGCAAGGACTTTGTGTGTAATGTACGTGGCGGCATACTACGGTGTAGCCAAAGTACTTTGACCTCGTGTCAGAGAAAGTATTTCCAGCAGAGGTGTTGTGTTCACGGAAGGCGTATCGTCACCTATTTGGGGCGGCGATCCGCTCGCACAGTAACAAAACAGTGCAGGGAGACTGGGAGGCGTTCATGTTTAACCCCCTGCTGCACCTGGATGGGGTCAGAATTGGCCGGTTGGCTTGAGGGGGGGTGCATGCTAACACTTATCAGAGCTTTGAGCCAGCACCACTTCTTGTGATTGGGTGAGTGAAATAACAACTTAAAGGCCTGTATGTCCAAGTTTATGTCCAAGTTTAAATCCACGCGGTGCCTTCGGTTGAGGCTGAATTATTTTCTTAGTCTGATTTGCCTCCATTGACTTTGTGAACTTTATTCTGCTGCTCGCAATGCGCTCCGGGTTCACGTTGCGCTAGTTAGGTTTTTTGTCACACGGCCTCGGCAGTTGCATTTCTGGCTTCATTTGACGTTCCGCTTGTGAAGTTTGTGACCGCGTCTGGCGTTGCGGTGGGTCGTGCAGATTCTATTTGAGTTGCGTTTTTCATTGTTTTGGGAAGGTCCGGCAGCAGCTGGTTCAGCTGATGGGGTCCAACGTCGGGTGTTTGTTTGGGATATTGCCGTTCGGCCGCAGTTTTTTCCAATATTATTTGGCATCAAATCCTGAGGTACCAGGAGCCTTGGTCGTTTGCCGGAATGGCTTGTGAGACTGGCTTTATGTTTGCGGTAAATTTCACCAGTACCGCTGAGATTGTGCGTGGATTTAAATTGGCAGCGTTGAACCGATGCCCCCTGGGGCCAGATGCCTGCCCGTGACTCAATTTCCCGTGGCCATAGTAGGATTCCCGCTTCAAAATGGCCTGCAAATAATATACGTCACTGCGAGAGCACCTTGGCCACACTAATTGGGTACTAACGGCGGAATATATTTAACCTGATGGACCCTGCGGTTGTAATTTTAGCGCGCACGGTCACTTTTGCCACTGCACAAGGTCCTCTTGCAGTGACAGCTCAACCCTCGGTAAGGAACATGTTCCCTGCCCCTGGTTTATATGAAGGGTTCAGTTGCCTCTGATTACACCGGCTTCTCAAGTGCTGCTAATTGATGGTCTCTCAGTTCTGCTAAAATAAAGTTATCCCGTTAAATCTTGACTTAAAGCTTTCGTGACTGCAGGAATTCATATTCTTTGGGTCTTTCATCATCCTGATGATGACCACTTGTGTTGCGATCTGAATGTAGTTTTTTGTTATTTTATTTGAATCTATCTACGTGACTTTACCGAAAGACCCAAAGAATATTATCCTGTTAAATTTGGGTTTTCACGTAATTTTTTTGTCCTGAGAAATAAATGTTGGTTGAACATGCAAGGACAACTTCTTTTCCTGAACATATTCAATGGCCCTTCTAGTGTGGTTAAAGGTCGAAATTAAGTGACTTAAGAAGTTGTTACGACATCATCTTCCTGGGTAGTTAAAACGCACGTGGTGGTGCTAGCCGTTGGAATTGGGGCAGGTCCTATTTTGATTTCTGGCGCATGCAAGAAGGTTTTTTTTCCTACGCTTGAAAGCATTGCCATTCACAACAGGCCAGAAAGAGACGTCCCTTGCTGACCTGCTCTAGCTGTCATGGTTTCTCTTGCTCATCTTGGAGCCATATAATCTATCAAACCTCTCCTGGATAGAATGAATTGTAAAGCCGCGTAGAGTTGATTGGAGGGGGGGGGGGGGGACGACACATACAGTAAAACCTTGGATTGCGAGCATAATTCGTTCCGGAAACGTGTTTTGTAATCCAAAGCACTCGAATATCAAAGCACTCGTATATCAGTTGTGATCACGTGACGCTCGGCAGACAAAGCGTATGCACGTACTACTCCTATTGCAAGACCTCGCTCGTTTATCAAATAAATATTTATTTTAAAAATTTGCTCGTCTTGCAAAACACTCGCAGACCAAGTCACTCGCAATCCAAGGTTTTACTGTACTAATTAACTGATTACTAACGTAGTATATAATTACAATAACTCCCCCCCCCTCCTCCACCGCTGATTTCTGCACCTGATTGGGTATAGTGATTGGGTTCAGTTATTAAATAATACACATTACAACTCCTTATAGAGGAATCATAACAATTAAGTGATTACTAATCTATTATATAATTACAATACCCCCCCCCCCCCCGCCTCTGATCTCTGCACCTGATTGGGTTAAATGATGACGTCACCCTGCTGCTCTATTTAAGGCCTCACTATTCTGGCAAATCGCTCGATGATGCTGGATGTAATTACCAGCGAAACGTCGTACTCAAATTGTAAATGTTGTGGATTCACTCTTCAACACACCGGTGGGCTGAAGTAGTAACTATTTGTCTTTTTGTTTACGTGACAAATCCATTGCTGATTGGCCTTGTCGGGTGCTAGAGGGTTTCGACACATACTTACGCGATCTAACCCAAAAACTTTTATTATGAATAACATTGGTCACGAAAGCCTACGTGTTAAACTCCCAAGAAAGTTGGTGTAAGTGATTAATAAACAATTGTGCTAATAGTATTCGCACCGTTATCGTCCAAACATTAAAGTGCTGTCTCCTAGGCAATCTGCAGTAGTTGCACGGTAGAGGCGACGATTGCTGTACAATCCCAATAGAGTAATTTGTCGCAAATGTTTCAGATTCGGACCGTAATGCTGGTGCACAACAGCTTTCTGCATTCGAACAACATCGTGGAACTTTTAACGTCCACTGTGAAGCAGACGGCGCGTAGTCGTATTTGACTGTTCGTACACACGACCGCGGTATTAACCAGGGCGGCCTGCCGTATTCGAACTGGGAACCTCCGCAGCAAGTAGAGAACACGCTACTGCTGGGCCACGTCACCGCCCTCCCCCCCTCAATCCAACATTGGTGGCTGGATGCGTCTGGCTGGCTGACGTGTGTGTACGTGTGTTGCGCTACCTCTGCAGGTGCTGAGCCACACTCACCTGGTGCCCGAGCACCTGCTGCTTGTGGTGCAGCGGCTGGGCCCTCTCCTGGACCGCGAGATCCCGCCCAGCGTGCCGGGGGTCTGCTCTCTGCTGGGGGCCGGTCGCCAGTCCCTGATGCGCACACGCAAAGGTGTGGGCCTGCAACGTCGTTTTAACACGCGTGTTACAGATGGGGCGTCGTTCCTCTCCATGGCATTTTTCTGACTCATGTGGGGTCTGCTTTCTTGCTCCCCCCTCTTACACCACTCAGTTGTATTCCCGGGCCATTATCTAGATTTACGCTCCACATTCCTCCAATGTCCTGGGGTTATTTCGAAAGAAGCTCTTAGGCCTCTCGATCTACACCTTGGTGCCCCCATAGCTCCCCATAGTCATCGTCTGTCTGTGTCTTTTCCAATGGAGAGGGAGTGGAGAGAAAACCTTCATCCAGCAGTGGATTGACAAAGAGGCTGTACTTTACTTTATTATCCTCCTGGGTGTGGCATTCATGCAAATGATAAGCGACGCACGGGTGCATTTTAATTTCATCCATTAATTCAAGCAATTATCAATTTATCAGGGTTTATTGAAATGGTGTGGGACGTTTTGATTTTCAAGTTGATTTTGTTTAACCAGGTGAGAACACACGAGCGCAGGATATAGGAGTCTCATTTGCAAGAGTGACCCGGGTCGCCAAAATAACCAAAGCAAAACAAATAACGTGAAGTACAGAAGTTAAAGCGTGGGTAGTTGCAGCTCGAATCTGTGTGGCTTGTGTTGACGCTGGCGTCCGTTGTTGTTGTTGGTGACCCTCTCTTGACGCAGACCTCGGCCGCGTGGTGTGGCGTGGATCGGCGTTGGCCGCCCTGCACCGCGGCCGCCCCCCTCAGCCCCAGAGCAGCGTGGGTAATCCGCCCCACCTTGGTGAGAGAGCGCGGCTTGCGGATACGGTTTCGGTGCTTGAGATTTCAACGTTGTGTTGACATAAACTACAATTCGCAAAACTTTCAAATTGCTCTTCAATAAAACTGGTGGATGGGTCGAGGTGGAGTTCATTGGCCATATGTGCCTGCAACATTGCCGCTAATGATTTGGATCATGCTGCAATTGCTGTAAACATGACGGCTCAAAGAGCCTGTTGGGTTTACCTTTTTAGGGTATGGATTTTCATAGCTGTTTGAAATCCTGTATTCTTTTGTGTGGTGAGTTGATGGGCATGAAACGATTCATGGTGCAACGGTGCAGTAATTTCGTGTGTTGTGCTGCGACGGGGCAGGGAGCTTTGTGCGTTGTGGTGCAACGGCGGTGGTGAGCTCGTGTGTTGTGCCGTGTTGCGGTGCAGTGAGTTTGCTGTCGGCGCGCGAGCGCACTGGCTGCATACGGCATGGACATGCCGTGCCCATCACGCTGTATCAGCACGCGCGCATGCACCGCCGCATCCTGGGGCACCTCTCCTCCGTCTACTGCCTCGCATTCGACCGCACCGGCCAGCGCATATTCACGGTACGCGCCGACCCTCGGTCCCCACCACTGCTGTTAACGCTTTCCAACTCGGGTTGAAATCTTTCATTAATTTGCTCTATCCATGTGTATGTACATATGTTGAATTTCGTACGTCGCCAACCGTGCTAATTGGAGGTGCGGGGGCAGGACAACAAACTAAACACAAAGCAGTTCTAAAGAAATTAGTTTTCAATCTAGATTTAAAAGTGCATAGCTCCCAGTGGCTTCCAAATATCGGAAGGAAGAGCGTTCCAGACGGCCACAGACGCACATCTGAAATTGCGTGATACGGTGACAGTCTTTGTTTGATGGCTAGCCACAAGCCACTGCTGCGAAGATGACCGCAGTTTGCGTGATGGTTTATGCTCCTTTGACAAAATTAGCAAGGTGTTGTGGTTCATTTGTGGAAAGCGCCTGTCTGTGTGTCTGGGCATCTGTGTGTCTGTCCCACTGCCTTTACCCAATGTGAATGGAAAACTTAAGTAGCGTTATGAATGACTAGCATCATTGACAATTCAAATGTTAACCAGCCCTTCAAAGGTGAGGGTTGGGGGGGCCCTCATTCCCCAACCAACACTTGAGTGCAATCTACACTGATCAGTGTGAAGTTTTTCAGGGTCAAACAGCTCCATTGGTTACAGAGGCTTTTGTCCAGTCGAATTAGTAAGGCTGCAACATGGGGTCACAATAATACTCATCGGAGCGTAAAGGACTACAATGAATGCAAATGTGCTTTCACCTCACAGCGATGCAATGGTTTTTGTACTGATAATTATTAAATGATTCTGAAAACAAAACAAGTTTTGGAAAGAATTGCATAATCCGTGCATATGCACGATGTTTCTTAATTTGTTTTTAATTATAATTCTGTTCTCTTTCTTTATGAATTATATATTCCTGTTCTGATGTCTCTCCTTATGCGATGAGACAACATTCCGTTTTGAAACCTTTTCCCAGCCAAGAGTTTGTTTCAAGCCAACGCGATGTGTTTAACTTTCAGGGAGGATATGAACTGATCTTCTTGGTTCTTTTGGTAAAGTCACGTAGAAGGGAAATAATAAAATAATAAAATTAAAACATAATAAAATAATTCTCACGACGTTTCGGCCACAATGCAAGCAGCCGTCCTCAGGTGAAGAACAGGTCTGTCGGGAAGACAGCGTCTTAGAGTCGCGACTCTAAGGCGCTCTTCCCCCTTCAACCCAGCTTAAATATACGCTCCAAGCCTGGGGTGTTTCATTCAGACGCTGTCTTCCCGACAGACCTGTTCTTCACCTGAGGACGGCTGCTTGCGTTGTGGCCGAAACGTCTTGAGAATTATTTTATTATGTTTTATTTTTATTATTTTATTATTTCCCTTCTACGTGACTTTACCGAAAGAACCAAGAAGATGAATCCCTGCAGTCACGAAAGCTTTAAATAGATATTAACTGAATTAAGTAAAATAACGTTTACAGTGAAACGGCCCAGCGGTAGCGAAATCACCCCATTTACTACCTCGTCTAGTATACAGTAGGTCGTTGATTCGATCCCGACCCTGACGCCTGTATATTAGGAGTTTGCATGTTCTCCCCGTGGTCATGTGGATTTTTCTCCGGGTCCTCCGGTTTTTCCCTCCACATTTAGAAACATGCGTTCAATTTGGCTGCAATAAATTTCCACACAATGATGATTAGCCACTTCGTTGAGCTATCATTTTTGATAGCCAGGTCGCTTCTGTAAAAGCTACAATGCTCAGTGGATCTTACCGGGTAAAAAAAAAAAAATGTTAAAATAGTAAATACTGAGAGTGTATCGGCCGTAAAATACGCGGTGTCTGCTTCACAGTAAATGTTCCAAATCCCGTGATTTCATTTGACACGGGTATGGCCCCCCCCCCCCCGTTGTGCATTGGCAATGCGAATAATCGGCGGTGCACAATGCTGCCTGTTGCAGGGTTCCGACGATTGCCTGGTGAAGGTGTGGTCGGCTGAGGACGGGCGGCTTCTCGCCACGCTGCGCGGCCACGCGGCCGAGATCTCGGACATGGCCGTGAACTACGAGAACTCGCTGCTGGCGGCCGGCACCTGCGACCACGTGGTGCGCGTCTGGTGTCTGCGCACCTGTGCCCCCATGGCCGTGCTGCAGGGTCACACGGCCTCCATCACTTCCCTGCAGGTTGGTCTTCGTGCGTGCTTGTGTGCGTGCTTGTGTGCGTGCTTGTGTGCGTGCTTGTGTGCGTGCTTGTGTGCGTGCTTGTGTGCGTGCTTGTGTGCGTGCTTGTGTGCGTGCTTGTGTGCGTGCTTGTGTGCGTGCTTGTGTGCGTGCTTGTGTGCGTGCTTGTGTGCGTGCTTGTGTGCGTGCTTGTGTGCGTGCTTGTTCGGTTCTGTTGGGGGAAGGGGGAGAGGTAATGGTGGTGGCAGAGTGGTAAACGCTCTCGCAGCCAACACCAGTGACGATTATCCAACTGGTCGTGGGCCTCCCCGTGGTCAACTCGGCCTTATATGAGTACCCGGTGTGGTGTGTAAACATCGAGACCAGGCGTGTTGTGGGTGCTGGCAAGCCCACCGCTTTATGTGCCGTGCCGGCCTTCATAGGTGCTACTCTGTGGCAGCACTTGACGCGACGGGTATGTAGGCTACACGGGTGATCTTTATCTTGGTTTGTGCAGTTCTCTCCGCAGTGCCGGGGCTCCGTGCGCTGGCTGGCCTCAAGTGGTGCCGACGGCATTGTTTGCTTCTGGCAGTGGGACGCTGCATCCCTCAAATTCTGGCAAGTCCCGTGCGTGCGTTTTCAGGGCTCACTTGTAAAGGGTTTGGGGGGGGGGTTTGGGGGGGTCACTAACTCTCATAAAGTTAGTCCGGTATAAATGAAATGTTTGGTTAAAGTTGCATTGCTTTTCGGGACATCAGACATATTTTTTTTTCAGAATCTGGATATTTATACTGGAGGAGGAATTCGATGAGGTATAAAGCAATTTTTTCACACATGTTCTAGTAGCCCTGTAGAAAACCGGGCAAATTGACTGCTTGTTGACCAAAACCCAGCTGGTAAATTTTAAAAGGTTTAACCCTTTACGGACTATCTTTTTGGGTGTACTCCTAGACTGTTAGTCGGCCTAGACACTGCAAGAGGCCTCTTGTAGTGTCGCACACCTCAGACACTCCTGTCACTGCAAGAGGCCTCTTGCAGTGACAGGAGTGTCTGAGGTGTGCGTTTAACTCGCGTCCCTCCAAAGATAATCCGCAAGCCCCCTTGGTAAGGGAGCGGTTCCTCAGCCCTGATTTGTGCGAATTTTTTTGAAGTCTTCCATGTGGGCGCGTTGAGCGAGCGGAAACAAACTGGACAAATGGTCAGTTGAACACGTAACTCCCGAGACCAATATCATCCATAATACAGGTTTTTTGGGTTGGATCTCGTACCGATAAATGTCGTTGAACCCGCCACCATCCGACACAGCCAATTATTAAGGTTTATCGCGGCCTCTAAACTACGCACGCGCGCGCATGCAACTCCGGGCGGCGGTGGTGGTGGTTGATGGCAGACGCTCCTCACTCTCTCCGGCGATCGCAAGCAGCGCACACACGCACACTCAAGCAAGGATGGGGGTGAGAGGGTTGTGGTGGTGGTGGGGGGGGGGGGGGATAAGACAGACGATGGAGAAGACTAAGAAAAAAATCACTTCCCCCCCCCCCCCAAACCACCAAACTAGCGAGCAGCAGCAGCAAGCAGCACACCCGTAGCCAGCACTCACAGCAGCAGTCCATCAGGAGCACTTTTGTTTGAGCGGCTCAGAGGCTGGGCTCTCACAGGCAGCTCGAGGCACGCATCACACACACACACACACGCGGATGCACGCACAGCACACTGAGCAGATTATAGCAGTGTGCTGATGCCAACAGTGTGCATGCGCACACACTCAATCATCCGCCCACTAGACACACACACACCAACCAACCCACCCACCCCTCCAATGATCCAATTCAACCCTCCCACCACCCCATCGCACCCCATCCCACCCCACCTCCTCCACATGGGTTCCACACAGCAGGAGGGGGCTTGGGTGTGCGTGCGAGTTTGTGACGCGTCTAGACGCCGACCGAAATTCGGTTTCGGCGCCGAAAGTTGGCAAATGGTCTCTTTCGGCATACTTTATGTTTCGGCCGGAGCCAAAAAGTTAACTTTCGGCTTGCTTTCGGTGTCGGCCGAAACCAGAAATTCAATTTCAGCCGGCCTCTAATCAGGCGGCAGCCAGATCTTGCAAATAGTACGAAATATTCCAAAACAAAACGGGACCAGACGAATATGAATCCTAATACGATTGGCGATCTGCCTTGCTACCTTGGCATGCACCCAATAAACCCTCCCCCCCCCCAGAGGTTGCACGATAATCACTGTTGATGTGAGAACCTGTTGAATCAAAAATATCATGTTGGCTCTGTTTATCCCAGTACTATTTGTTTCCTATTGCATATCTGCTGTTATAACATCACGTGTTTACAAGAATTGACGTTTTATATCACTTGGCCTTTTTATTTTTTTTACGAAACATTGTGTTAGGGCTCGCGCCAGTTGCAGTCTTACATCACTTGTCAACTTGTAAATTTTGTTCCAGTTTTGGAAAACGGAGGTATATATATCTCATATTTCATGTAAGAATCCAGCAGCACGCGACTGATGAGCGTCATCGCCTTGGCCGAGACGGCGGTTTGTAACGTGCCTCGACTTGTCCTGCAGCGAGCGACCCGTGAAGTTCACGGAGAGGACTCGACCCGGCGTGCAGATCTTCTGTTCTTCCTTCAGCGCTGGTACGCTCAGCCTCTACACACCCCTAGCTTTAGTCTACCACTACTCACCCCTAGCTTTACCCCACCCCTACTCATCCTTAGCTTTACTACTCACCCCTAGCTTTACCCCACCACTACTCACCCCTAGCTTTACCCCACCACTAGACATGCCTAGCTTTACCCCACCACTACTCACCCCTAGCTTTACCCCACCACTACTCACCCCTAGCTTTACCCCACCACTACTCACCCCTAGCTTTACCCCACCACTACTCACCCCTAGCTTTACCCCACCACTACTCACCCCTAGCTTTACCCCACCACTACTCACCCCTAGCTTTACCCCACCACTACTCACCCCTAGCTTTACCCCACCACTACTCACCCCTTGCTTTACCCCACCACTACTCACCCCTAGCTTTACCCCACCACTACTCACCCCTAGCTTTACCCCACCACTACTCACCCCTAGCTTTACCCCACCACTACTCACCCCTAGCTTTACCCCACCACTACTCACCCCTAGCTTTACCCCACCACTACTCACCCCTAGCTTTATCCAGCCACTACTCACCCCTAGCTTTACCCCACCACTACTCACCCCTAGCTTTACCCCACCACTACTCACCCCTAGCTTTACCCCACCACTACTCACCCCTAGCTTTACCCCACCACTACTCACCCCTAGCTTTACCCCACCACTACTCACCCCTAGCTTTACCCCACCACTACTCACCCCTAGCTTTATCCAGCCACTCCACATTCCTTGCATTGCTCCGCCTTTACACAACCCGAGTATTGTCCCCCACTCTCCACATCCATAACATTGTTCGGCATCTACACAAGTATCTATTGTTTAATTGTAGCTGAGTAACACTGACCCATTTCCGTGTGCCCCCCCCCCCCCCCTACTTCCCCGGTGTTGTATTCCTTCCCCCAGGTGGGATGTTCTTGGCCACGGGCAGCACAGACCATGTGATCCGTGTCTACTACCTGGGGGACCGGTCCCCGGACAAGATCGCTGAGCTGGAAGCGCACACGGTAACGGCGCCTACGTCGGACCTTCGTGCGTTTATTTTTGGCGGCGAACGGAGCTGCCGCGGTGTAAACGGTCCCGCGCGCTCGGGTTGGCGTATTCTGACGTTTCTTGCTCTTTCGTTCCAGGACAAGGTGGACAGTATTCAGTTCTCGAACAATGGAGACCGGTAAGAAAGGGGCCGCACCCTCCGTGTGGCACGTTATTCAGCCCTCGCCCGGCATTGCCACTGCGCTCTGCTGCGAATACGGCATCCGTGGTCATCGTAATTTTTGGCTGTATCGAGCGGTACTGTCGCAGTTAGCGCACTGCGAACCGGCTATGGGCCTCTGCTAGGTCGAGTCTGCCTCAAATGAGTACCTGGTGCAGTGTATAAACCTTTCCACTGGGGAGACAAAGGCTGTCGGATGTGGTGCTGGCCACCCACCCCTTCGTGTACCGTTCTGTCCTTGATAGGTGCTTTCTAACAACACTTACCCCAGCATTCTGTTGAAGATATAACGGGGGGCTCTGCGTGTGGCTGTTGCGACAGGTTTGTGAGTGGCAGCCGGGATGGCACGGCACGGATCTGGCAATACCGGCGGCAGGAGTGGAAGAGTCTCCTGCTTGACATGTCTTCCAAGCTTCCTGGGTAATATACTCCTGCTGCACTATGAACCTACCTAACCCAAGTTTGATTCCCAGCCATGGCTAACCATCGGTGGCCAATGCGGATCGGTGAGTTTTCAGATGTTCGTTAGCCGCGACCGGGATTTGAACTCGCCAATTGCGTGGCACAGAAAGAAAAGCATCGCGGCGATTGGTTTTCTTTGCGCAGCTTTTCTGGTTTGTCTCGGTGTGGCCGGCGTGGGTGACGGTGTACGTGAAGCAGGACTCGTTTTTTTAACCCCCCCCACTGTTTGGTTTTCATGGCTGCAGAAACAACAACCCGCCCGTGGAAGACAAGGTGTTCAAGCTGAAGGTCGGCACTGCACGGTGCACGGTGGCTTTTGTTCACACAATCCTAATGACTTCCCTCTTTCTGGGCTTTGCCCTCCTGCTCCTCATCGTCCACCCATTCCTGTTCCTGGGTTCTCATGGCTCCAGACAACCTCTTTCTCTCGGCCTCCCAGTCTCCGCCCTGGTGCTTCCATGTTCATCACCTTTCTTCTTGCGACGTGGTTTCCTGTCTTCTTACAACACGTTCCCCCTCGCCACCTGAGTGGACTTCCTGTCGACGTGCTTGAGATGGGCAGCATTCGCTAGCTTCTAATCCTGACACTTGCCCCTAGCCACTTACCCTTCCTCACACTTCCGATTGGCACGGTTGGCTATGTACGATGCGAAAGAAATTCAACATACCTGATTGGACTTCCCCTCGCTCTTGCCTTCTTCCCCGTGTCTTTAATGTCTAATCCAGTCTTGTGAGCCCAGAGTTGCATCTCATTATCCTCATCCAGACTTGTTTGTCATTATTAGTCTTATCACAAACTTTCCTTCAATCATTCCAGAAACTACCAGTCACACACTCCACCGATTTCTCTTTCATGTCACGTGACCTGAAGTCCATTAAAGATTTATCAATGAAGTTGATTGTTGACGTGTTTTTTTAAAGTAAAAAAAAACTATACGTTTGTACATGCTCGAGGTGAAACGGAGGTGGTGGGGGTGTGGTGTCTGTGAAACAACAGGTGACCATGGTGGCGTGGGATCGGCACGACAGCACCGTCATCACGGCCGTCAACACCCTCGCGCTCAAAGTGTGGAGCTCCTACACTGGACAGCTGCTGCATGTGCTCACGGTGAGGGCCGTGCGAGGGTGGTGGTGGTCGCGCGAGCACGGTTAGCGTGCACTGCGCCACGAAACCCGGCAATCCAGAGTTCGATTCCCCCTCGTGAGCAATAACAGTGAATACTTGAACCGGTCTTGGGCCCCTTCTCAGGTTGACGAATTAGTACCTGGTGTGCCGTGTAAACATCGGCACTAGGGAGACAATGGCGCCCGGGCGTGGTGTGTTGTATAATTCATCTCCGCAGTGCCGGGGCTCTGCTCTTGCCCCAATAATCTCTCTCTAAATGGGCTATACGGTGGATCTTGTTTCGTGCCTTAGTGCACAGTGGGGAGCACCACTGGCAGTTGGTCATCTCAGTCCGTTAACGCACGGCACCTGGGTCTGTCATCTGACCTGCCCAGAAGTGAACTTTTCACACTTCACCTGTCGGCCTCCCAAGTTGCTTGCTTGCTTGCTTTGGCACAAGTGGTGCCGTGAGACATCACCACCACTTGCCCGGTAAATGTTGCAGGGTTGGGTCAATGTTGGCATGTGGTTTTGAGAACCATTGGCCTGCGGTTGGCGCAACGTTTACTGGGTAGCGGCGGACGGCGGTTGTTTTTGCGCGTGCGTACGACGTGCCGCGCTTGCGCGTGCCCGTGCTTGCACGTGCCTGCATGTGCCCCCCCCCCCCCGCGCTCTCTCACGCGTGCTCCGTGCCCCTCAGGGCCACGAGGACGAGGTGTTCGTGCTGGAGTCGCACCCCGTGGATCCGCGCATCCTGCTGTCGGCCGGCCACGACGGCAACGTCATCATGTGGGACCTTTCGCGCGGCGCCAAGATCCGCACGTACTTCAACATGGTGCGTGCCCGCCGTCGCCCGCTGTCACCCGCCAACACCAGGGCCAGGTTTCCCATCGCGCGATTGTGGTCGCGATGACATCTGTCCGCTAACCGTGAAATCAGAGTTTCCGAGGAAACGAATAACGGTGCAATGATAATATAAGGCTAAGTCAAAAGGTTAATTGCACTTAAAATTCTAATTATGCAAAAAAAAGTCTAATCACCTTCGGGATGGAACGTGACTAGTTTTTGAAGAGGCATTGGAGAAGATTGCCCAATGTTACAATGTACGCAAGATGGCGACGGCAGTTGGGAATCATTAATAAACGATCAGTTTATAAGAGTAAAAACATTTTTGTCTTTGTGAGCTGGTGTGCAATGATTACAAGCGAGGAACGTGCGTGTTTTCTGGTGGTGGTGGCGCGTGTGCTGATTGAGACAGATCGAGGGTCAGGGCCATGGCGCCGTCTTCGACTGCAAGTTCTCGCCGGACGGGCAGCACTTTGCGTGCACCGACTCCCACGGCCACCTCCTCATCTTCGGCTTTGGCTCGAGCAGCAAGTACGACAAGGTAACGTCGTCGCTGTCGTCGTCGGTAATGTAGCTCTGGTGTGGCGAGCGGGGGTGGGGGGGGGTGGTGCTGATCATCGTGTCGAACCGGTACTGCTGAGAATGCTGGGTGTGACTCCGGGTTTTCGGCCGCTCGTGCTTAAACCGTGTTTTCCAGGCACGGGAAAGTTGTCGGCTATCCCCTCTCGTTGCAACTTCGCCCCGCTGATTTGTCTTTCGTTTTGTCCGAGATCCGATATTGTTTAGCGATGCCAATCATTAACCTCGTGGTGTTTGCGTTAACGAATTTGCCTTTTGGACAACTTCCTACACTCGGCATTCACGTGTAGCATCGTGTGTGGTTACGCAGGGATAGCCGGGTTGGTCTTAGGTGCCACAGTGGTGATATGTTAACCTTCTCGCCTGGTATCCAGGAGGGTGTGGGTTCGACCCCTACCCTGGTGCCTGTATATTTTTTAGTTTGCATGTTCTCCCCATAGTCATGTGGATTTTTCTTCGGTTCCTACGGTTTTTCCCTCCATTAAAAATCAACAGGCTGCAACAAATTTCCACACGATGATAGCAGCCACTTCGTTGAGTGATCATTTGTGGCCCAGGTCACATAGCTCAGTGGGCCTTGGCTGTTAAAATAAAAAAAATGTTTTTTTTGTTGTCGGTGATGTGGCACGGAAGATCGGAGCGTTGAGCCTGCCACTAAAAAAAACCTCTTTTTCCTCGGACTCAGATCCCAGACCAGATGTTCTTCCACACGGATTATCGTCCGCTGCTGCGCGACGCCAACAACTTCGTACTGGACGAGCAGACACAACAGGCGCCGCACCTCATGCCGCCGCCATTCCTGGTGGACGTCGACGGCAACCCCCACCCGCCACGCTACCAGCGCCTGGTGCCGGGGCGCCAGGGCTGCAGCCTCCACCAGCTCATCCCACAGATGGGTACGTGCGTACATAGAGGTTTCATAGGGTTAGATCGCTTAAATATAAATAAGTAATATTCTTGGTTCTTTCGGTAAAGTCACGAAGAAGGGGAATGATTATTTTCTTATTTCCCTTCTGCGTGACTTTACCGAAAGAACCAAGAATGTGAATCCCCTACAGTCACGAAAGCTTTAAATCGAAATATAAATGTGTCGTTAAACCCTGCTACTACCGTCAACAAAACGTGGCCATTAGTTACGCATTCAGCGCACCGGTGTGTGGGAGAATAAACCCACAACATTGACAACTCGAGTACCGTGACGTGTCGCCGGTAACTACAGCGAGCCTCATCAGGCGACGATGTTGAACCTCTTCTCTTGCGCCGTACGTAGCCAACCGTGCTAGGCGGAGGTGCGGGGCGGGGGAAGGACAACAAAGTAAATGCAAAAAGCGGTTCTAAAGAAGTGAGTTTGCAATGTAGATGATGTAAAAGTACATCGGTCCAGTGGCTTCCTCCTAAAGTCGGAACGAAGGGTTTTTCCTGGCGGTCGCAAAAGCGCATCTGAAATTGTGCGATGCGGTCACCTTTCTTTGTTAGATGGTGTCAGTGGCATTCGTGTTCGTGTGTGCGAGTGTGACGTATTGTGGGGAGCGGTAACGTAGTGGTTGGCGCACGCTGAGCTGCGAACCCGGCGACCCGAGTTGGATTCCCGCTTCCTGACTGTTGTCTGAACCGGTCCAGGGCCTCTGCTAGCTCAACTCGGCCTCAAATGAGTACCTGGTACGATGTGTAAACATCGGCACTAGGGAAACAAAGGCGGCCGGGGGTGGTGCAACTCGCCCACTCTTTCGTGCACCGTGCCAGCCTTCACAGGTGTTCGCTAACAGCACTTGTCTACAACAGTCTGTTAAGGCTATAAGGGTCATCTTTGTCTTTGTGCGTGCATGTGGCCACGATGATGACATCTTGCTCTCGAATGTAGTTAATGCCGTCTATAGAAAAAATGAACGTTAACACTGTCCGTGTGTATGTGTGGGCCCTTCGCCCCCCCCCCCCAACCATCCTGCGGCAATGATCGCCGTCACAAGTTGAGGGAAGCATCCTGGACAACATGATCCTGCGTCTCCAGCGTGAACAGGACGAGCGTGCGGTAGCCACGGGGCAGGACGAGCCCTCCTCCGAGTTGTCGCCGGTGTCGCTGACGGTGCATCCTCCGCCGTCTTCCGGTACGACGAGCGAGCGGGAGGGGAGAGAGGCGGGAGAGTGCGAGGGGGTAGGAGGGGGGAGAGTAGAGTGAGGGGTGGGGGGAGAGCTAGGAGAGAGCGTGGAGGGGAGTAGTAAGAAGGAAACTCAACTAAACTAAAACACTTTTTTCAAATTTTCTTGCTGTGGATTTCACACCTGATGGTGGTTGCTTGTGTTGCAGCCGTAACGTCGTGATAATTTTTTTTTATTGTTTTATATTTATATTATTTTATTATTTCCCTTCTACGTGACTTTACCGAAAGAACCAAGAATATGAATCTCTGCAGTTACGAAAGCTTTAAATCCAAATTTTAATAAATTTTTCTTTTACCAAGTAAGCCCCACTGAACTATATAGCTCTCTTTCAGACATGATATGGCCACTAATGATATCTTAACAAAGTGGCTTATCATGCGGAAATGTATGTGGAGGGAAAATCGAAGGACCCCAGAGAAAAATCCACGCGACCACGGGGAGAGTCATGCAAACTCCAAATATACAACAGGCGGCAGGGTCGGGATCGAACTCGCGACCTCCTGTATACCAGGCGAGGTAGTTAACATCTTGCCACTGTCGCGCCCGCTGAAGGGATACGTAGGCAGCGACGAGACGAGCCCATAGAGAATACTGAAGATGCTGAACGCTTTTAAAATTAAAATCAAGGGATTCTAGATTTGAAGCTTTCGTGACTGCAAGGATTCACTCTTAGGTTTTTTCGGTAAAGTCGCGTAGGTAAAAAATTATAATAAAATAAAAGAATAAATGAAAATAACTAAATTAAATCACGACGTTTCAGAGGCAACGTGACTTTACCGAAAAAACCCAAGAGTATAAAATCATGGGATTTGATTTGGAGCCAGTGGAGGGCTTGGAGTAATTGGTCTCGTTTACGGGTGAGAAGGAGGGCGACCATCTGCATCGTTAACTGTGCAAAGCGCGGCCTCGTTGAAGACCTGCGACAAAACTAACGTGACGCTGAAACGCTCGGCGCGTCGTGTCGCGGGGCAGAGAGCGAGACGCCGCGGAGGAGCCCGGGTCCTCGTCGGCGGAGCGGGCAGGTGGAGGGCATGCGGCAGAACGTGGCGCAGAGCCGCTTCAATACCGCCTCGGGGGACCTGCTGGCCTGGAACAACCGCCTCGTGGTGCCCGAGGTGGCGCCGGGCCTCAGCAGGTGGTCACGCGCTCCCCCTCCACAATTCCCCCCCTCCTCCCCCCCTCCCCCCGCCTATCAGTCATCGCACGCACGCGCAGAGAGGCAGGCCACTCAATCAGAGCATGGCCGTGCGACGGCTGATGAAGGGCACGGAGCGGCGATTTCCGTGGCAGATGTTTTGTTGTTCAGGGTTGCAACTGGGATGGATTCCCACCGGAGCACGGAACGTGCAGTACCAATGTGGATTTTGTCTCGCGACCCTCTGCTGCCTACCATCTAGCCACGTACCTGCCGTGCACGATCGCCACCCGTCGAAGCGCTCAGCTCTGTTTGGCTTCCGAGATCTGTTGAGATCGGGCGTGTTCTGGATACGTATATATCCACACACGATTAAATAACGGTCCGAGACCAAGGTGGCCAAAACCGACTGTAGAGGCGCAGCCAATGGCTAATTCTTCAATATCGTTAGCAACGGAGTCGGACTTGGGTAGTCTCGGGGGCGCTCACTCCACAGCTGGTGATAGTGTAGCGAGGATTGTGGTGTCCGCGTGTTGCCACCACCACTCTCTGGCTGTTGATGACATGAGAGGTGTGTGCATGCGTGTGTGGAGAGTGGTAGTGGTTCTCGCTCACGGCCACCAACACACCAACACCAGTAGTGATTGTCTGAAGCAGTCTTGGGCCTCCCCTAGGCTGACTGCCTCATGAGTACCTGGTGCGGTGTGTAAATGTCGTCACTGGGGAGACAAAGCTGGCAGGGCGTGGTGCTGGCCACCCACCCCCACCGTGTGCCGTTCCTGCCTTCATAGGTGCTTGCCCCAACAGTCTGGTGACGGCTATAGCGGCGGGGGGGGGGGGGATCTTTGTCATTGTGTGCCTGCGTGTGTGCGTACACGTGCCCGCGAACAGCACGCAGGAGGGCTACCGCCACGCCAAAGGCGTCGAGGAATCCGACATCTACGAGAGGGAGAAGAGGAGGAAGCCGATCTCCGCCGCACACAGGGTGAGAGACTCCGCCGTTTTGTCGGCATGCCACTCCCTCCGTCCAGCGGAAAATGTGACGGCATTCTTTTGTGCGCCGCGTGTATGTGTGTGGTGTGTGCGTCTACCTACGATGGAAGTGTGTGAAAAAAATAAGCTTTGGTTCATCGGATTCCTCCAGTATAAATACATATTCTGATTCTTGTGATCCTGTGTAGTGGTTGGTGTAATGGGTTACGAACCCGGCGACCCGAGTCCCGTTCATTACCAATAATAATCGGCTAGAATTGAACCGGTCCTGGGCCTGCTCTAGGCTTGCTTTTCCTTAAATGGGAGTACCTGATGTGGTGTGTAAACATCAACACTGGGGAGAGAAATGTGGCCCGGGCGTGATGTTGGCCACTCATCCCCTCGTGTGCCGTGCTGGTTTTGATAGATTCTACTCGCTAACAGCACTTGTCCAAACCAGTATTTTAAGGCTAATCGCGGGATATTTGTCTTTGTGTACATGTGCACCCACACTGTACTGATAAAAATGTCTCCCATCACCCCCAACGTAGATGTACAGTGCATTCTTCATGGGTACATGTTGCAGTGATTCAAACATCCTGCGCTGGGGAAACAAAGGCAGCCCCAGGCATGGTTCTGGCCCAGAGGTCGCAATCGAGTACCCGATACCCGTACCCTACCCGATACCCGGCTACCCATACCCGGCCGGGTACGGGCACGGGTACCCGTTTGCGACCCTGGTGCGGCCGGGTACGGGTAAGGAATCAAAACCCGTTTGCGACCTCTATTCTGGCCACACGATTCCATCGTGGATGCTTACCAACAAACAGTCCTTGCCCCAACAGTCAGTCAAAGGCAATGATGGGAGGGGGGGGGGAGTTTTGTCTCTTGTCTCTGTACCTACGATCTCGCTTCCCGCCGCCACAGTCCGACTCTCCCAACGTGGCCGCCAAGGGCCTGAAGCAGCGGAGGAAGCAGGCCTCGCACGGCGGCCTCCACGGCTACCGCACGCGCTCCACGCTCGAGGAGCCCGGACGGACCGGCCCCGCTGCGCCGTGCCGCCTACGACAGCTCGTCGGACGTACGTTGCAGGCCCCCCCCAACATGCGCTCGCTCACTCCGGCCACGGGCTCGCGCAGTCGCCTGTAGACTCGTGTAGATACCACTGACTCTCTGACTTCCGTTAATTGAGAAACTGCCTCCGCTCACGTTGTCGTGATATAACAATCCACGATCACATGGCTCCATCTCCTCACGGAGACGTAGACAAGTCACCATTTGGTTTACAAGCGTGACGATCAAATCCAGATGGCGGTGTGCCAACCACAGCGCCACCCATCCTCCCTGACACACAAAAGACAAAGCAAACATCTGGCCGTGTAGCCCACACAGACTTACGGGCCAAGTGCTGTTTGCGAGCCTGTTAACAAGGCCGGAATGACACACAAAGATGAAGCGTGGTGTTTTCTCGCCCCAACACACGACCGCACCAAGGCACTGCTTTAAGTCCGAATCGACGAGACCCATTAACTCACACAGACTCCCATTCTCGCTCACAGCCAACCTTGGTGACTAATATCTGAACCGGTCCCGGGCCTCCCCGAGATTAAATCGGCCTTAAATGAATAACTTGGTGCCATGTGTAAAAACACAAACATTGGAGAGAGAAGGGGTGGCAAGGCATGTCACTGCCCTCCACCCCCACCCCCTTGTGTGCATGGCGGCCTTAATTAATAGGTGCCGCGACAACAATCAAGGGCTTTTCTGGGGGACGTTTGTCTTGTGTTTGTGCGTGTGCGTGTTCACGTATGTTCCTGTGCGCAGGAGAACCGCACGGGTGGCCCCAGTGGGGCATCGTCGTCGGACGATGGCGACGAGTGGCAGAGCGAGAGCAGCACGACCAGGTGAGCGCCCGGCAGCCGTGTCACACGGGTGGCGGCAGGGAACCGTGCAGCTATGATGATGATGATGACATTCGTGGTGGGGATGTTGATAATGGTGGTCGTGATGACTGCGGTGGTGGAAATAATAATGGTGATGATGTTTACAGTGGTAATGATGGCAACAGTGATTATAGTGATGCCAGCAATGATGGCGGTAATGGTGAAGGCGGTTCGTGGTAGTGGCCGTGATGGTGGTATTGACCGTAGATGGCGCTGTGACGGTGACGGCGGCTGACTGATGGCGGCAGTGACGACGATGATTGCGTCAGTGACGATGATGCTGTCGTCTCCTCGCCCAGCGCGTCCTCTGTAGCGGTGATGATGTCGGTAGTGATGGATGTGGCTTCGTGATGACGACGGCGATGCTCTGTGCTGTCTCCGTTGCGCCCAGCGAGTCGTCCAGCGAGTACTCGGACTGGACAGCGCAGGCCGGCGTGAACCTGCAGCCGCCGAAACGCGCCGTGCGCCGCCGCGCCGCGCAAAGGGGCCGGGGCAGCAGCTCCGACGGGGAGAGGGTGGGGGCCCCCGACGAGAGCCCCCCGGGGGGGGAGCGGCCCCGCCGGAAAACCAGAACGCGTCGACAGAAGGTGGGGGTCAACTGTGATGGCCGCCTTAGTTTGGCACGATAAGCCCCATGCGATTTGTATGTATGTACGTTGAACTTCTTTCGTACCGTACGTAGCCAACCGTGCTAAATCGGAGGTGTGGGCGAAGGACAACAAACTAAACACCAAAATGAGTTCTAAATCATTTTTATTTTATTTAGAAAACAGACAATTTGTTATCTGTAATGTGGTCGTGTGTCGCCCTCTCGGCTCGCCGACACGGCATTGATATGTGTTTAGCGTGCTGGCACGTGTGTACTCTGTTCATGCTTGTGTACATACGTACGTGTGTGTGTGCGCTTGTGTAGATGTAGTGGGAGTGGTAGTGTAACGGTTAGCGTGCTGCCGCTACGAACCCGGCGACCCCGAGGTTTGATTCTCGCTCGTGGCCAACGCATCAATGACAATAATCTGAACCGGTCCTGCACCTCCTCTAGGTCGACTCGGCCTGATATGAGTAGCTGGTGCAGTGTGTCAACATCGGCACTGGGAAAAAACAATGGCGGTCGGGCGTGGTGCTGGCCACCCACTCCCCCGTCGTGTAACTTGCCCGCCTTGATAGGTTCTCACTTAACAGCACTTGACCCCAACAGTCTGTTGAAGCTATCAGGGGGATCTTTGTCTTTGTGTGTGCGTAATGTTTTTCAGCGAGTGGCCGCCCAGCTGCTGGGACAGGGCCGTCCGGCCGAGGAGTGGCTGCCGTCTGTGTGGGTCACGCACACGGTGCCACAGCGCTGCCCCTTCGTGCCGCAGATGGGCGACGAGGTGAGAGGGGGCGCAGTCACATCATCATCATCGTTTTTGTCATGATGATGATAATGATGATCATCATCATTGTTATTATTGTCAACGATTATCGGAGTAATTCGGGGAGAGTTGGCCCGGATAATGTGAAACAAATGCAAATTGGGCGATATATTCGCATATAATATTATAATTTATTGGTTATTGTGTTTTTTAAAGTCGTCTATTTACTTGTCGACGTGGTTGCGGTCACGTTGACGCAGAGTCTCTGACCCCGCTGATGAGTGAGGAGCATCTTGATAATCATACCAGGGCCTGTGTAAATAAAAATGTGATTATTTTTATTGCAAGCTCGGTTTAATCCGCATGCTTGAACATCCTCCCACGGATAATCGGAGTTGACTCAACGGTTTGGCCGTAAATCAGTTGGATTCTTCTCTCAGATTAAATCTATGAGCCTGTGAGACTGTTTGTAATAGTAATCATCATTTTAAGTTTATATATACATATACAAAATCCTAATTTACAGCCACGAGCAGAAATCGTGCAGGGAATTTGCTGACACAAGTCTGACGCGCAGAACACGAGGCAGGGGTGTGCGGATGTAAGCCAGTGGTGACTATGCAAGTCAATTGTGATCGGGCTGAGACCAGTGACTCGCGACAGCCGTGAAGCCGGTTTGTTTAGTGACGGGCGGCTGAAACTTGGATCCAAATCCTGGTCCTGGTCCCAGGATCTTGACGGTGTCGGGCTCATCGCTCGTGACACAATATGGCCCGTCTCACCCACCCGGTTTTACCTAGTATTTTTTTTTGTTAAATAGTAAAATAAGTTGACATCCAATTCGAACGTGAAATAGCCCACGATCTTGTCTCGGATTCCATCTGCGTGCGCTTTCCTGTCGGCCTCCTCCACCGTCTCGTCGTCCGTGCCTCGCGTCTGCCCTCTACCTCCACCTCACCGCCCTCTTTTCCGGCAGGTGATGTACTTTCGACAGGGCCACGAGGCGTACGTGGAGGCTGCAAAGCGCAACAAAGTGCAGCGCATCAACCCCCGCAAGCAGCCCTGGCACAAGATCCAGCTGCGGGTTCGTCTGCCTGGCCCCCTGCTGCCACGTTATATGATTAAGTGGTCATCTTTCGCTCACTAGTTTCCGCTCCTCCCTACAATCGCTTATTTTACCGAGCTCGCCCCACGATCCCTTAATCTCTCCCCCTCGTCGTCACCGTTACTATTATCTCTTCATATTCTCATAACATGGCCACCACTCATTCTCCATTCATTCAGTCCATTCAACATAATTTATTGTAATAAATTTTACTTATGTAATTCACGCATCACAGATTCGCCCATTACCTCCTCTTGTATATTGTATTCACTTCATCCCCACCATTGCATTCATGTGCCATTCTTAATTCTCTGCAAAGCATCTTGGTTAAGGCGCTATATAAATTCCAATAAGATGAGATTTGTACCCCCTTTTCTCTCGTCACACCCAAGTCACGCCACCTTACCGGTGGGCCCTCACGGTACGGGTAGTTTTCCATTGGCTGTTTTTCTGAGCCAGAATCAAACTCGTGATACCCTGGCCTCGCAAGACATCTGAATCTTGCTCGGGGCGGGGGGAGCCAGTGAGGAAAATCATTTACGTCGTGCATTATCGCTAGTCGGTATTGCGTTGTAAAATCAACGCTGGCGCCTCCTCTGAGCCGTGCGAGGCTGGCCTGGCACTGCCCCCCCACCCTGGCTGGCTTCATCTTCAAGCCGCCTCGTGCGTACAAGAGGATGAGTGTCCCGCCCCGCCCCGCCCCCCCGTGTTTGTTCCTCGCAGGAGCAGGAGCTGGTGAAGATCGTCGGCATCAAGTACGAGGTTGGGCCTCCGACGTTGTGCTGCCTGAAGCTTGCCTTCCTGGACGCCGACACGGGGAAGCTGACGGGCGGAGCGTTCGCCATCAAGTGAGCTCGGGGCCTGGCCGGGGGCGATGCGGGGGAGTTGGCGAAATACGTGCTCCGGGCGAGCATCTTGGCGATGAAGCCGCGATGAGGTTCGAGTTCGCGAGCTGAAAGATTTCCCCCGTCTCCCCCACCGCCCGGTCTTGCTGTCCGCCCACAGGTACCACGACATGCCAGACGTCATCGACTTCCTGGTGCTGAGGCAGACGTACGACGAGGCGCGCGCTCGCAACTGGCAAGTTGGTAAGCGAGGACCACGCTCGTCGAGAAACAACAGTTGCGACGTTCCCCCTCCCCCCTCCCCTGAACATTTCAGTTTGTACGGTGTTGCGTGAAGTCCAGTCTGCCGACGCTCACGTTTACACGCTTGCTCACGCTTGTGTCTGCACGCTCGCTCGCTCGCGCCCATGTGAGTGGCGTGAAGGCGCCACGGTTAGTGCAGACGCTCTCTGAAACCTGGCGATCCGAGAAGGAATTCTGGCCACGGCTAAGATCGGTTGTTTTTATGCCGAGTGCTACGTTTTGTACAGCACTCTTAAGATACTTGATGAAAGGCCCTTTATGAATAGAATTATTATTCTCATGATTTTTGATCCTGGGCCTTCGCTAGGTTATCTATTTCATTTTTAAGCTAAACTATTTTGCCAGGTAAAGCTCACTGAGCTATGAGCTCTTTTTCCGAGGTGACCTGGCCACACATGGTGATAGCTCATCATCCGAGTGGCTGATATCATCATCGCACGCCGTAATTTATAGCAGCAACACCAGTAGAAAAATCCACGTGACCACGAGAGAAAACACTTGGAGGACTCAAATATACAACAACAGCCATCGCCAGGGTCTGGGTTTTGAACCCACGACATCCTGCGTACCAGGCGAGGGGAGATACCATCTGTGATCACCAAGCACGTGGTGCGGCGTTGTGCGTGCGTGTGCGATCGCAGGGGACCGGTTCCGCGCGGTGATCGACGAGGCGTGGTGGTATGGCACGGTGCTGCGGCAAGAACCCTTTCAGGCGCAGTACCCGGACAGCCCCTTCCAGTGCTACGCCGTGTGGTGGGTGAGGGGGGGGGTTCACCCAGTAGAGAGTAGAGCCGGTGGAGTTGACCCCTTCCTTGACAGTATTACGCTATCGTTATCATGGCGCAGGGCTGTCGTGTACGTATGTTGAACTTCTTTCGCACCGCACTTAGCCAACCATGCTAACCGGGAGGTACGGGGTGGAAGGACAAAAGGTCACGTAGGAGGAAGGTGCCCTGTGTCACAGACCTAGTCCAGCAGAGGAGAGGAGGCGATGTTGCCTTGTCATCTCAGTTGAGCAAATTTGCAGTGTGATTATCTCATGTGACAAATTAAATTTGGACCATCACGACTGACATCAGTGGAGGGTAATGTCTGAACTTGTCCTGTGCCCCCCCCCCCCAAGCCCCCTATCAACTTGTCACTGACCACTGGGGTGAGGTATGGTCAAACAACCCGCCTAGGACTGACATGGCGTGGGGTTATAGAGGCCTTCAACCAGCAGTGGTCTGATGACGAGGGCATCGAATCGTGATGCTGTAAAGTTTTACACGCATAATCGCAGTCTAAGTCGGTCCGAGAGCCAAGTCTAAGGCTTGTGTTGAAGCATGTTCACTGTGTCTGCCTCCCCCCCCCCCCCCCCGTTGTCGAGTCTAACTCAACTCGCCGTTGTCTGCGGTTTGTCTTGTCCCAGCTGGGACAACGAGGAGACGGAGCGCATGAGCCCGTGGGACATGGAGGTGATTCCGGACGATGGTACGTATCCCCTCCACCCCTGGGAGTTCCGAACCTTGCCCCCCCTCCTTTTCACCAACCTGCACTGACCAGTGTGATGAAGTATGGTCATATAAACCCCCCCCCCCTCTCCCTTACGACAGACAACATTGGGAGGCCCTCATCAGCTCTGCATTGTACATTTGTGATGATAATTTCCTATGGCCTATGAAGAGCAATTATTAGAGATTCCAAGTTATTTGGATGGTTGTTCAATCCCTCGGAGTGTTGGTGAATTGCAGATCCACCCACCCAACCTCCGACCCACCGTCTCGTCTGCTCACTCGCTCACCTACCACTCAACCACTGCTTTCAGATTCATACTTGGGGCAGTGCAAAGTTGTATGCTCCATCGTTTGTGATCGTCGCCACAGTTGCAAACAGGGGAGTGTCCACTTGTGCATTTGTGTGTCCACATCGTCCACGTGTGGAACTGAATAAGTGCTGCACATTGTTTCCGCGGAAGATGGAAGCCTGGCAGGGTGGTGGCGGTGGGCTCGCTGATGATCTGCGTGTTGTGGAAGCCGGCCAGTGTGGTGGTGGGGTTGCTGATGAGCTGTGTGTTGCGGGAGACCGGGCAGTGGTGGGCGGGCTTGTTGATCAGGTGCCCCAGGACGTTGCTTGAAGCTCACGAATTGGCCCACGCCGATTCGATGCCAAAATCTCCACGTGTCTATCTGCTGCTCTTCATGCCTGCTGGTGTGGCTAACCTCACCCGCCCTCCCACCTCCCCTCTCTCCCCCATTGCTGTGTCCCCGCAGCGCGACCGCCCCCCGAGCCGGGCTCCAGCGTGCCGCTGACGAGCGAGGAGCGCGAGTCTCTGCTCTACCGCCCGCAGGACGGCGAGTGGGGCTCGGAGCCCCGCGGGCAGCAGCGCGACCGCATCACCTGCCGCCCTCGACCAGCTGATGACGCTGGGTACGCCACCGCAATAATACGCACGGCGCACCAACACGGGTGACATTGACATCAACCGTTGATGCCGCCATCGCGTCCAGCACTCGCACTTACACGACATCCGCCGTAGGCACAGACGGCAATACTCGACACGGTCCCCGCATTCAGCACGGTGGCCGACACCACTGCCGACACCACTGCCGACACCACTGCCGACACCACTGCCGACACCACTGCCGACACCACTGCCGACACCACTGCCGACACCACTGCCGACACCACTGCCGACACCACTGCCGACACCACTGCCGACACCACTGCCGACACCACTGCCGACACCACTGCCGACACCACTGCCGACACCACTGCCGACACCACTGCCGACACCACTGCCGACACCACTGCCGACACCACTGCCGACACCACTGCCGACACCACTGCCGACACCACTGCCGACACCACTGCCGACACCACTGCCGACACCACTGCCGACACCACTGCCGACACCACTGCCGACACCACTGCCGACACCACTGCCGACACCACTGCCGACACCACTGCCGACACCACTGCCGACACCACTGCCGACACCACTGCCGACACCACTGCCGACACCACTGCCGACACCACTGCCGACACCACCACCTGGTGACCCCCATCGGCCCTTTGCCAGTCCTGTGCTGAACGAAGGCCTCACCGCAACCGTGCAGGTTGTCGTGGTGGTCGCTTGACTAAACTTCACGCTCTTCATGGCGCGTTGGTGAAGGAGGGGGAGGGGTGGGTGCCCAGGTCCGGTTCGGGTACCACTCGCACCGCTGTTAGCTGTGGCCGGCTAGCGAGCTCGGACCGCCGGGGCCTCCGTCATCCCCTTAACACGGCACCGGTTCCATTTTGAACCCCTGCCAAAGAGTTTGCCGCTGCCGTGCCGGTTAACGGCATCGGTGCGCACGGCGTCAACCTTGTCCGTTCTTGCGTCTCGTGGTGCAGACGTGACGGCACAGTTTGCGACCCCCGTGGACCTGCAGGCGTACCCCCTCTACTGCACCGTGATCGCCTACCTCACCGACCTCAGCACCATCCGCAAGAGGCTGGATAACGGCTTCTACAGGTTCGTTCAAATGTCACCTTGAGCCAACTGGCGACGGGGGTTATGGGTTTGGGCGGCCGGTCAACTTGGTCTGAGGGGCTGCTGAACCGGCACCTAACCAGGGGTGGCTCAGAGGGCAGAGCGCCTGGGTTCGAGTCCGGGTTTCAGTTGCCCCGTGATTACATCAGCTGCTTTGAGGTTAATGAGTTGGGTGACCATCAACCAAGATCGCCAATTGCATTGGTGTTGAGACACGGAATGTGGAAACTGGCACAGAGATTTCTCGTATTAAACCAACACTGCTGAAAAATATTCACTCCCAGAAGGCTGTGTGGCTGATGGGGATGTGAAGAAAAAAAACACCTAACATTTTGATGTGGAGGGGGAGGAGTATTGTCATTTTAGTTAATCATCCTCAGCCATTGTCTGTCCACGCTGGATGAAGGCCTCCCACCCCATCATTCCGCACACGAACCGATCTCATCGCTCCGTCTCCCTGCTGGTTGTACTCTTGCTCGCTCGCTGTACAGTAGAAACCCCTCTTAACGAAGGGAATTGGTTCCACGAAACGGGTCGTTAAGTGATTTGCTCGTTAAGCGAGTAGATGTTTCCACTTCAAAGTGAATGTAAACAATGCTCCAATGCTCATGAATGGACGTCGCAGATTGGCCGAGGCCTGGTCAGACCACTTTTAAGCTTGCCGATTGGCCGAAATTAGCGGTCGTGTGCTCGTCGTAAGCCCATAATTAACAGGGGAATGGTCGTGAAGCGAAGACATTGGGCTCTGGAGGCCCGTCGTTAAGCGATTAGTCAATAACAGGGGTGGTTGTTAAGAGGGGTTCTGCTGGTATAGTCATCGTTAGCAATTGATTCGTGTAACTCACTTCAGCAACTGCAGGACAAAAACAAAAACTGTGGGTGTGACGTGGCTATTGTGCATGGCGTTATTCTGCACCGACTTGGTATTATGGACTTCATTTTGTACCGCATGAACTGCGTGTGCAATCGGCAGCGCTACGGAACCGAACCGTGGAAGCCTGGCTCCGGAACAGCAATCGGTACGACGCCCTGTATTTTAACTGGCGACCCGCTTGCTCGCTCGCCCGCCCGCAGACGTTTGTCGTCGCTGATGTGGGAGGTGCGATACATCGAGCACAACGCCCGCGCCTTCAACGAGCCCGGTAGCCCCATCGTGAAGTCGGCCAAGCACGTCAGCGACCTGCTGCTGCACTTCATCAAGTGAGTCTCCTCTAGCAGCATGCGCCACTGTCTGGCCGCCCGGCCGCCTCCGCGTAATTTGTGTTTTGATATTGAAGGCCGTCGTCTCTCGCGTCGTCTCTTGCTTCCTCGCGCTCATCCTGTCGCTCAATCGCAGGGATTCGAGCTGCACGGACATCCTCACTCTGCACAACGCTCGCAAGAAGGACGAACCGGAGGAGGAGTCGGAGGTCAGCCCTGATGATGAGGTGTGTGCGTGTCACCCGTGTGGGGCACAGTGGGATGTTGGGACGATATCACCTGGCCAGCTGCTCGCTCGACCGCAACTGCTCGTTGCTCGCTTGCCAGGCTCTCCCGGCTGTCCCGCTCTGCCGTCCCACCCCCCACTGCGCACGAGTCCATCTACACGCTTACTCACCCACTCACTCAACCGGCTTGCTTTTGCGTTGATCTGCCTGCTCGCTTGTCTATTAAGCTGCTTCGTGTGGTTGGTGCGTGTGCGTTCGCGTGCGTTCGGGTGGGTATGCGTGTGTGTGTGTGCGCATGCGTGGGTGCGTGTGTGTGTGTGCGTGCGTGCGTGGGTGGTGGGTGCGTGCGTGTGTGTGCGTGTGCTGCCCGTGCTTTGTTGTGACTGGATTGTGATTTCAGGAGGAGCACGAGGAGGATCGGGAAGCTCCCAGCACGTCCACCGGGAGACTCCGGGTAAAACACGTTCACCACGTACACCACCACCTCATAAAGACAAAGATCCCCCGTGTAGCCTTAACAACACCACACCAAGTACTCATTTCAGGCTGAGTCGACCTAGAGGAGGCCCAGCACCGGTTCAGACTTTTGCCACAATTATTAGTCGTGAGTGGGAATCTAACACGGGTCGCTGGGTTCGTAAGCGCAGTGCACTGTATGCTGCTCGACCACTCCCCACGCTTACTCACAGACACACCCACGCTCGCATACAGACGCACACCAAAGCGCGCATACTAGCCGGCGCACATGCAAATGCAAATAAACTCGCATGCAGGCAACTACACTGTTTCCAATGTCAGCGCGGCAAGTCACTTGCACCACTACACCGTGGTCAGTGCAGCAAGCCACAGGTACGGAAGTGACTGTCCACTGCCAGTGGTGTCATCCAAGAAATCCCATTTCGACCTCGGTCGGGTGAAGGTTCCCCGACCCCTGAGTTTCGGGTTTTTGATAACGAGCGTCGTTCGCTTTGTAAACGTGCTGTCCCTTCCCTCCCTCCCTCCCCCCCCCCCTCTCTAACCCCTGGCAGAAGCGCCGCACGCAGCGCTACCGGCGCGAGTCGGCCTACAACTATTGCGGCGTGGAAGCAGCAGTGCAGGCAGCTGGTGAGCGTCATCCTGGAGCGCGAGGACTCGGAGCCGTTCCGCCAGCCCGTGGACCCCATCGTGTACCCGGTACCTACGCAGTCCCGCCGTCACCACCGCCACCACCACCGTCGTCATTTTCTGTTTATTTACTTCGCGTTTCCCATGCTGTGCCTGGTGGGCGTACGGCTTTAGAATCGGCCGTTCGCGTATGCACGCCGCGCCCTCCTATTGTGCGCGTGCCCGGTTCCGCGAGCGTGCAGACGGTAACGGAACCAGGCGAGGCCCAGCTGAGCTCTATAGCTCTCTGTCAGAAGCCGACCTACCCACAAATAGCAGCCTGGCCACAAATTCTCCAATCGCACGTTGAGAACCGCAGGACCCAGAGAAAATTCCACGCGAACACGATAAGAACATGCACATGAATTATACAGGCGTCGGGGTCTGGGTTGAACCCCCACGACCTTCTGCATACCGGGTGAGGGAGTTAACATCTTGCCACCGTGGCTGAATCGAAAGCGCGTGACCCACGACGGCCGATCAGATCCGGATCGCCGGCTTCCAAAGCTAAAGCCGTCGCGTGGCTTTTAACACATGGATACATCGGCCTCGGGGTTGACATTCACTCAGCTGTATATACCAAAGTATTTCGGTTGGAGTTTATTTTAGTTGACCAACCATCGCAATGTAATAATAATGAATTTCAAACACCCTTAAACAATCGTACTCAGGATGACGTCGGATCACAGAGCTTTGGGCAATTAACGGCAACCATATACTCTTAGGTTTTTTCGGTAAAGTCACGTAGGAAAAAATAAATAATATAATAATAATAGAAATAAAATAATAAATCACGACGTTTCAGAGGCAACACAAGTCTCCGTCATCAGGTGGAACCGTCACAGCTAAAATTTACTGTATTAGCTGTGACGGTCCCACCTGATGACGGAGGCCTGTGTTGCCTCCGAAACGTCGTGATTTATTATTTTCTATTATTTGTATTATTTATTTTTACCTACGTGACTTTACCGAAAAAACCTAAGAGTACGAATCCTTGCAGTCACGAAAGCTTCAAATCTCGAATTAATGGCAACCAGTTTCTGGCAACCTTTTAGCTTGTAGTTTTCCACGCCTACGTCATAAAAACTGCACATGATACAAATTCTACAGCATTTGGAGATGCAACTGCCACGGATGATGCTGTTATATACACAGAAATACAATCATTATTTTAATTGTGGGGAAGCTTACCCTAAATTCTGGCTTAGCCTGGCTTTGGGAAGTTTTCCTGTACGTGGTTCTTGCCGAGGTGGTGTGGGTGGAGGGGTGGGGTGGGGGGCTTTCCTTTAACCATTATCCGTGTGGTTGCGCGCTGGCTGCAGGACTATCGCACCATCATCCCGACGCCCATGGACCTGGGCACGGTGCGAGAACGTCTGCGGGAGGACACGTACCGCGACCCCGTCGACTTCTGCAAGGACGTGCGCCTCATCTTTTCCAACGCCAAGGCCTACACGCCCAACAAGAAGTCTCGGGTGGGTTAGCAGTTACACGTCTCCCTGGGGTTGTGACGTAGCCTGGCCTGGCCTGGCCGCTAGCGTGTGTTTGTTCGCCGTGATTTTGCACCTACGATTTAGCATGGTTGGCTTGCGTACGGGTGCGGAAGACCTTCTACATACATAGGTACGTAATACTGCGGTGTGTGTTAACCGTTAAAAATACTCCTCCGACTACGTGCAGTCTGTCTGCTTCACTTGCAGTGGGACGTTAAAGATCCCGTGACGCCATTCGCAAGAGGGGGGCGAATTGTGCGGCCGGTGTCACTGGCCAAATTTGTTACATTTTGAACAAAAATCGCACCGCGAGTTACACGGTCGGAATATACCCGGCGGTCATCGCCCGCCACCCGTGGAAAATTTGAGGGACGCCCTCCTGAAAAAGAGAAAAGCGTGACTTGGGTTAGACTTTCCTGGGCAAACAAACGTGCTGATTGTAATAATAAATAAAAGCTGATTGATGTTTAATGGACCCCTCCTCTCTCTCCGTGCGTGTGTGGGGAGCGGTGGCGGAGTGGTTCACGCGCTGCGCTAAGAACCCGGCGACCTGTGATCCCCGCTCAACGACCATAAACGGTGGTGAAAATCTGACCCGTTCCTGGGCGTTTCCCCTAGGTCGACTCGGCCTCAAATTAGTACACGGTGCGATGCGTGAACATGGCCACACTGCAATTCTGGTCCTTCATAGGTTGCTACGCACTAACAGCACTCGCCCCAAGAGTCTGTTAAGGCTACACGGCGGGGGGGATCTTTGTCTTTTGTGAGCTGGTGTGCGTGGTGAACGTGTTTTTTCTTTACCCCGGAGTTTCCCGGTGGACGTGATGTGGGCCGCCCTCCCGATCCTCCTCGTGCTCCTCCTGAAATCGCAACCCGGCCGCAACAACTCTTCGTCCGTGTGCATGGCTCAGATCTACGGCATGACGCTGCGTCTGTCGGCGCTCTTTGAAGAGCACATCCGCGGCATCGTCTCCGAGTACAAGTCGGCGCTGCGCTACCACGAGCGGCGGGAGCGCGCCGCCTGCCGCGGGAAGCGTGCCAAGCACGTCCGGTCTGGCTCCAGCAGCCGCAATTCCAGGTATGCCGTGTGTGTGTGTGTGTGTGCTTTTCCTGCACGTCCACGCTGCTTGTGTATTGTCTGCTTCTCGTGCACTTCTGTGCCTCCTGGCCATAGGTGGGTAAAACCGCATTCAAATTCCAAATGTACCTGCGCGTGTGACTCCAGCCCGGAGGTCAGGAAACGTGTGAAGGCCCAGACGAGGAACCCGAACGACGCGTCGTCGTCATCGTCGTCGTCGTCATCCTCATCGTCATCAGACGTCGCTGGGATGGTACGTGACCTCCACTCTACAAGCGCGCACAGACAGACAAAGATCCCCTGTACAGCCTTTTTTTTTATAGACTATTGAGACAAGTGCTGTTAGCGAGTAGCACATATGAAGGCCGGCACGGCAAACGACATTTACACACCGCACTCGGTGCTACTTGAGGCCGATTTGGCCTTGTGGGAGGCCCAGGACCGGTTCAGATAATCGTCATTTGTATTGGCCGTGAGCGAGAATCGAACTCTGGTCGCCGGGTTCGTAGCGCAGCGCGCTAACCGCTACACGACAATCGCGCACACATGCACCACACACACACGTGGCAGAGTAGTAATGTCACTCTCCTCTTGACGATGTCGAGGGAGTGCAGGCCTCTGCCCGGCCATCGTCTTCGTCTTCAGGGGCGGCCATGATGTCGCACGGCGGAGCGGCGGGCAAGGGGGCGGCCACCGCCGCCTCGGGGAGGACCAGCGAGGTCCCCGGCCGACCCGGCCGCTCCTCGGCGGAGGCGGGCGGAGCAGCCATGATGTCGTCGTCATCGTCGTCAACGTCTTCGTCGGCGGTGGGGATGACGACGCGAGGAGGCAAGGGTCGCGGGGTCGCGGCCACTGCGGCTGGTGAGTGGTGGCGCCGTGGTTTGGTCCGCACGGCCCAAGTCCAGCCTGTGTCCTCCACGCCCAGTAAATGCCGCACACCCGAACCGGTCTGCACTCTGGCGCCGCGTTGCTTTCGTGTTTGCACCCTGTCCTTGCCTGCAACAACCCTCCTGCCTTGTGTGCCCAGTCACGTATGTTGCATGAGCAGTGAGTGACAGCCCTGCGAAAATGCTAGACTCTGGGTTAGTGGTTAGGGTTGGTGGCATGGTTCAGGGCATGCTTTTGGTTTGTGTTAGTGAAACGGTTAAGGTTAGCGGTAGGTTTAAAGTTAGTGGTAAGATTCGGGGGATGCATAGGGTTAGTAGTCTGTTTAGGGGTATGCGTGTACGTATATTGAACGTATTTCGCACCGTACGGCGAAAGACAACCAAACTAAACAGGACTCGGTCTAAACGGCTCCAGCTCGGACTCGCCTTGCGTGCCGCCGCCAGGCTCCCGTTTTGGTGACTCGTGGTTGTCGTCCCGTGTCCAGTGACCAACGGAAGAGCTGGCGCTGCCCCCATCGGCCGCCGTGGGCGCCCCGCTCACCGCGTGTTCCGGTGTGCGCTGCCAGGGGGTGCGGAGGACGAGGGCTCGCGGCCCCCGGTGTGCAACAGCAAGAGGAAAAGTGCCGATGTGTCGTCGTCGTCATCCTCGTCGTCGTCATCGTCTTCATCGTCGTCGTCATCGTCGTCGTCAAAAGCGACGACGACGCACGGGAAGGCGGAGAACGCGAGTGGCAAGCGTCGGCACCGGCCCGGACGGCGATCAGGAGCTGGCAAGCCAGAGCTCGCCGACGGTGAGCACCGTCCGCATAGCTCGCTCGTTCGTGTGCCTACCCGCTCGCTCATTCATACACAGACGGTCGCCGGTTTACGGAAAGGTTAGGTTCCTGAGAACGATACATAAACCCGAATTTTTTGGATGTCGGAAACTGAACAATTTTCCCCCGAATTCAACGATAAAATCGCATAGTCGGAGTTATTTTTCTGTGTACTCTATCGCGCTGTCATCTGTTTTCTATCGCTACCTGTATGGAACATTGCATCTAATTGTTTATGAATACCACGAAACATTTTAATTTTAATTGTTAACAGAAAGCAGTCGCTTCCGAATGTTTGATCACTGTTGGCCGAGACCCATGAGCAATCGAAAGTAATTAGAGTAAATAACTCCTGAAATAAACTTAAAATGAAGAAAACTAGCAATAAACATGGGGGAAAAAAGGTCGTTCTAAACATACAAAACAAACAATTACATAACACTACGAAAAATTCCATTTACCTTAATCCTCGTGAAGTTCATGCGAGAGGCGTAAGGCTTTTCCCACCTCGCTCCACGGTATTCATCCACAACCTCACCGCGCTGCACTACTTGCGGTTATGTAACTAACGCAAACATTTCTGCATATAGATTTTTTTTTTACGTGATTAATGAGAACATTTCCGTAAGGTCGGATTTCCGCAAGTCGGGTCTTCCGAAACCCTCGCTTGTGCAAGCCCCTGCCAACCAGCTTGACTTACTTTCCTGTCCGTTCGCCCGCTCGCTCACTTGCACGCTAATTCGCTGGCTTGCTCGCTTCGTTGGGCACTCACTCCCTGCCCACTCTGACTCATTCACCATCGTTACCCTCCCCCACCACTCATGCCCCCGCTAACTCTCCCACTCGCTCGTTGCCTGGTGGTGTTTATCGGTCGTGTGGAGGCGGAGGAGAGAGGCGGCTCAACGGCCACGGCTCGCGGAGGCCCCGCGCCTCCTCCGCCGCCGCCTCCTCCGCGCGCGCCACACCCGCCAAGCGTCTCCCGAGCAGCGAGTCCGAGTCGAGCGACGACACGGACGACGACGACGACGACGACGGGCGGGCGGGCGACGCAGCGGCGAAGAAGAAAGCCAACGACGACGGGAAGAAAGACGGCGTCGAGAAGGGGCGTGGGGGGGACCGCCGCGAGGACGGCTCCGACGACCACCTGGACGTGATCTCCGGCCCCGACTCGCCGTCGCCGTCGTCCGACAGCGGCAGCGACTTCGACGACGGCGGCAGCGTCTGCAGCGGCGCCCGCCGGGGGCCGGGCCGAACCCGGGCGAGTCGGGCGCCCCGCCCCGTCACGCGCGCCAACGCCGTGCGCGGCGTCGCCAAGAGGCCCGTGGGCCGCCCGCCCAAGCGGAGGCGCGGCGTTCCAGGCCGCTGGGCCCAGCCCGTGGCGGGCGCGGCCGCGGAGACCGAAACGGCGGTGGCCGCGGCGGCGGAGGTGGCCGCGGAGGCTGATGCGGCGGCGACGCCCAGCTCGGGCAGGCGAACGCGGGGCCGCGCGCGGAAGAGGCCACGGAGGGACTCGCCAGCGGGCCGCGGGACGGCGCCGGCCTCCAAGAGGGGCAGGGGCTCGATGCGGACGCGAAACCAGGGCAAGCGAACGATCCGCTATGTGGACGATCAAGGGGACGGCTCGGATGGGTCCGACGAATCGGACGGCTCGGAAGGCTCCGATGGCTCCGAAGGGTCGGGCGGGTCGGGCGGGTCGGGCGGGTCGGATGGGTCAGATGTAGCGGACGTGGGGGCGGAGAGAAGGAGGAGGAGGAGGGTGGCCGTGGAAGAGGGCTCGGAGGAGGACGAGGGCTCGGAGGAGGGCGAGTTCCCTGCGGGCGACGCCAGTGAAGGCTTCGCGAGCGATGACATCAGCCTCGGCATGTCAAGCAGGGGCCGGGTTCGCAAGATGTCGGAGCGCGCCAAGGCGAGCCTCATCGGGTGGTAGCGGCGACACGGTGGTGAACGTTTAATAAGTAAAATTGTTTGGAGACTCTATTTTTTTTTTGGAAACGATCAAAAACGGGCATTTCCGCTGAGGCCGCGGTGTGCGGAGGGGCGGCGCGTGACAGCCGGCTGCTACTGGGCGGACGAGCAGCGAGCGACGCGTTTGGTTACGCGCGGCGTGCGACTGGCACGCGTCTGAGCAGCGGGAACCTTTTTTGGCAAAAGCAAAAAACGAATATGTGATTTTGACAGCCTTCACCTTGTACATACCAAGTGGATTGTGATACTAAAGTAGTGCCATTGCCGAGGAGAGAACGTATAACAGCCATACATACCCCTCAGTGACGCACACTGCCAACTACAAACTCGCTCGACAATACCCCTCCCCCGTGGTTTTCTTGACGTACCAGTGAGAAGCTGCACAGCCCGACAGCTTGAGTCCCATCACTCAGCGGTTGAATCAATGGCGAAAGTTTCTTAAACACCTACCCCATCTCCCCCCCCTCCCCCATTCCCGCCCCACCCCCTCTCCTGCCCGCCATTCCACCCAGCGACAGTATAAATCGGTCCACAGCAGTCAGCCGATCAGCAGGCCACGTGTGGTGGGGTAAAGTGTGGGTACTATCACCTCTTCCAAGATGTCGTGGAAGAGCCAGAGGGTGGTCTCTCCATCTCCCGTCTAGTGGGGGAAGAGGCACCTTCCGCCAGCGGTGGTGGCATCGGCAAGCAATTGCGGGGCTGCACATTTGCTTAAACTTTGTACCTTTTACCTGCCTGGTGAGCGCGCACCTCGGAAGTGTTCTTTGTGTGAACGCGACCGATGAATCATTCTCGTGGCGCGTTTCAGGATCGGCGGTGTGGTCCGTGAGCGATGCCATCCCTGTGGGGGAGCGGCGGTATCGCAAAGGGGGGCGGTGGGGTCGGTGGATGTGGCGGCGGTGGTGATTGGGTCTCCCCTTGCCTGGTGGGTGCGACGTGGGCCCCCCCCCCCCCCCCCGCTTATTGGTTTTGGATCGTGTACAGTCTAAGCCTTGCGCCGCGCCTTTGTCGTTTGGAACTGTGTAAAATAGCGTGGTTTTTTTTGCATACCAGTTTTTACCCGATTTGAGAGAAACGGAAAAAAGAAAACCAGTTGTGATAACGGAATTGTCTCTAAATGCCAGGCCGCAATCGACTCGTACCAAAGCGCTACCTAGTGGGCAACGGCCGGAGCGCCACAACACCTTTTTGACGGAAACGTTATCGCTTGCCGACACGAGAGGGTACTTGCGTTGAGCACGTGTGTGTGTGCGTGTGCGCGTTTCTTCTCTCGCACCGTACGTAGACACCCTTGCTGATCGGAAGGTGCGGGGGAGCGGGGGGGGGAAGGACAACAAACTAAACGCAAAAAGCAGTTCTGCAGAAACGAGTTTTTCAATCTGACCGTGTCATTAGGGCGGAAGCGGGTTTTTAGCGGTTGATCTTGGTCCCGGTCCAAATTAAACGTGCTGCACTTGCCTGATGATTGCTAAACAAGGGCCCGCACAACGACGGAGCACTCTGTTGCGTGTGAATGCGCGTGCGGCTACAACGATCGCCATGTTTAATTGAAACTGGAGATACCGATGTCACACGGGACAAACACGCGCATCAACTTAGTTTGTAACACGTACACACACAGTCTTTGAATCGGCGTGTTACACAAGCACACGCTTCTCTCGTGTTTATTCAATCGGCGCCCTCTCCATCGTGTGGGGATGTACATCGACAGTGCTGTTAAGACCGGCAGGGTGCACGAGTCATCGCTGTCCCCAGCACCGTGGCACGGTCACCTTTGTTTCCCCAATGCCGATACTCGTTTGAAGTTGAGTTTACCTGCAGCGTTTTTCAGATGTCACTCGCCCAACACCACCGCTCCCAAGACTAAAGATCCCCCGTATAGCCTTAACAGACTGTAGGAGCAAGTGCCGTTGGCGAGCACCTGTGTGCAGTATGAGGGGGTGGTGGGCGGCTGGCACCACTGCCGGGCCGTCGGTCTCCCTAGTGGCGATGTTTACACACTGTACCAGGTACACTGGAGGCCGAGTTGACCTAGGGGAGGCCCAGGACCGGTTCAGGTTATCGTCACTGGCGGTGGCGGCCGTGAGCAGGAATAAAACTCGTGTCGCCAGGTTCGTCGTGCAAGCTACGCTAACCGCTCCCCCACCACTCCACACACACACAGCATCACCACTGTAACACTGGCGTTCACCCTGGGGCCACACGGGGACAGCTGCCACTGGGGGGGGGGGGGGTCGGAGTGTCCCCCCCCCCCCCCTGCTGCCAGGTTGCCTTTGTGTGTACTGCATGGGAAGTGCATATTGACGACGCATACACACGAGACCTCTCGCGTAACTGAACCTGTGGTGTGTCACACCGGCTTGTTTGCCAATAATCTGGAGCGTGTAGCGTGCAGACGATCTGAAATTGCATTTCCACGCAGAGAACCGATGAAAGCGGAAAGCTGCACCGTGCTGGGGGTCTGCAGTGAGAGGAACCCTGCCTCCCGAAGCCATGTCTCTTTTTTTCTGTAATTTTTCTTTTCTTTCTACAATGGCCGAAGTTAATTATTGTAAGCCGGTGCTTAACCGAAGGGAAAATCGTTCTTTTGGACTGCAGGGAAGAGGCAAATTGAATGTATGTGTGCGTTTGTCGCCACGCTCCCTCGGCGCACGTTTACCCAGTATAGTACCGAACGGAATTGCATCGCAATTTGGCTCAAAGTATCGCTGTGTGTATCCTACGCAAGCCTGCATTTTTAAGTCTGGGCAGTGCAGAAAATTGCATTGTGCTATACACAAACCACAGAGAAAGTCCATTAGATATCCTACACTGGATGAGAGTGGCTGTGTTAGGGGGTAGGCAGAGAGTGGACGGTGTCTGGGCATGTAACGATTAATCGATTTTAAATCGGTGCTGGCGATCGATGCACTCGCCAAAATTCGTTGCGGTGGTCTCTGTTTTACGATTCAAGCGAATGGCGTGCCGTTGAATCTGCGGTGCCAATGGGTTGAACGACGCCGAGAAAAAACGAGAGACTGTCTTCGATGTCGTAGGACAAAATAAGTTCTGATAAATCACAGCACGCGTGGAATTCTGTGCAAGGCCTCTGCAGCGCGTCCTCGGAAAGTGTTTCATTTGGCACGATCACGT
Source organism: Lethenteron reissneri (assembly GCF_015708825.2). Lineage (NCBI taxonomy): Eukaryota > Metazoa > Chordata > Hyperoartia > Petromyzontiformes > Petromyzontidae > Lethenteron > Lethenteron reissneri. Next base: position 7,699,461 of record NC_083834.1, read on the forward strand.
CGTGATGGGAGTCGCCACCGCGAGGTGACGTCACGTGTGATGACGCCATCACCTCGGCAGACCCAAGGCTTCTCCTTTGGGGGCAGATTTTAATAATTTGCAAAGTTTGGGCTCACGTCTCGGATCAATTCGGCCGGTTTTCTGTAAGGTTTGTGAATGTACTGAAATGCCCATATTTGATCTTCGTTATGACAGTTATACTACACCCCACCCGCACCCTCCAGATGAACATGTATGTTGAACTTCTTTCGCACCGTACGTACTAATCGGAGGTGCGGGGGAAGGACAACACATTAAACACAAAATGCAGGTCTAAAGAAATGTTTCCAATCTAGATTTAAAAGTGCATAGCTCCAGTGGCTTCCTAATTTCGGAAGGGAAGAACGTTCCAGACGGCCGTAGAAGCGCATCTGAAAGCGCACGCGATGTGGTAACCGTCTTTGTTCGACGGCCAGCCAAGAAGCCCGCCCGCTGCGAGTTGAGCGGGGGAGTGAGAAGGGTGGGCAGGCTTGGTGAATCGTTACATGGCCACTCCACAGATTTTCCCCGCCTGCTGCTGTAACATCGTCACAAGATTGTGGGAGAGGTAGGATTAGGAGCGAAGCGAAATAGCTGGCTTTGAGACCACGCGCGATAGCCGCAGTTAATAATGTCGCAGCAACAGAGGGAAGAGATGCTGCGGTACAACACCATCTCCGTCATTAGTCATGTCTCGCGCTGTCGACGAAATTTAACCAAATCCGTGTCGTGACATTTTGGGGGGGGGAGTGGGTCTTCCTGTGCCCCAAGACCCCCACAAACCCAATTGGCCCCGTTACTCTAACATCACCTCCGTCCCAACGCCTCAACTCCACCTCTGCGTTCAAGTCGATGATTGATGCGTCGATGATTGATGCCAACGTCACACAGAACGCAAGTTGCGAGGGATGCCGCGCTAAAATATTCTGGGTTCCCTGAATTTCTCGTTTGCACTCCCATTTTCTCACTTTCCACGGCGCGGGACCCTAATGGTACGGGTGGTTCTTCTCCACTGGCTATTTGCCGAGCTGGAACCAAATTTTGATATCATGCCCTCACGACATCTGAATCTGGCTGGGGGGGGGGGGGAGGGGCCAGGCAGGGCCAGGTGCGGGGTTAATAATGTTCGCCGTGCTCATCTTTACGCGCCCCCCTTTGTCCATTTGCGTGCGACCGTTGGGAGCACATCACGTCGGCAGCACAGCTTCTGCAGTGGAAAAACACAACCCTGGTGCCCTCGAGAATCACGCCGGACTGGCTCGGTGGTACTGCACCTGGCATGGCTCGGTTGTGCAGTGGAAAAAGAGGCGATTTGTGTTGTCCTGAGCAATGGTACTTGTGGCCAAGTCAAAAGCGATGCTTTTTATTTTTATATCTGAAGCCAGCTTTCACGGTCGGTGTAAAATACACACTGCAACTTGGTTCCTCTGCTCCCTGTTTTCTTGTTTCCAGTGTGACGTCTGTGTTATACTCTTTTAGTTGGCAGGCTTTGTGCCCTAATTGATTTTGTTTTCCACCCCCCCAAATAACGGGACCAGTTGGCTCTTGCAGAAAGGCATCTGCCATAATTACATCTCGCTCGGGTGATAATAAATTTCGCACACTGGCTACTGCTGCTGTGGCTGTAAATGTTTGCACACCCGGGGCCCCCCTCCCCCCTTTGTTCTTACTGCTGGTCTCCCCTGGTAAGACCGGGGGGGGACAAGTGGCCATTACATTTGCCCCCCCCCCACCCTGCTCCCGTGATGTTAACTGTGTCCTGGGTGGGCGACGTTGAAGGGTGTCGACATTGCTGATCCAGGCGTGGAGTGGTGCACGCACGCCACTAAATCCAGTAAGGTCGGCAGATGGTAGATTTGCCAAACTTAAATTCTTTTGCACTCATCTTCTTGGTTCTTTCGGTAAAGTCACGTAGAAGGGAAGTAATTAAATAAATATATTGTATTTTATTACATATTATTTTATTGTTTTATTTAAATTATTTTATTACTTCCCTTCTACGTGACTTTACCGAAAGAACCACGAAGATGAATCCCTGCAGTCACGAAAGCTTTAAATCGAAATTCTTCTGCACTGCCAATTGTTTTAAGCGGTGGTCGTAAAGCAAGTAGGCTTTTTTTAGCCTGCATGTGTGGGTGTCATCTTCCCATACCTCGCGATTAGCACGGTTGACTACGTGTGGTGCGAAAGACGTTCTACATACGTGTTTGCTTCCTCGTTGCAAAAACCACTGCCCACGTTTGAAATGCTCAGAACAGCACAGTGCAGGACACTCCTGAAGCTCTTAAAACAAAGGCGAGACTAAATATATATTTAAAGCTTTCGTGACTGCAGGGGTTCATCTTCTTGGTTCTTTCGGTAAAGTCACGTAGAAGGAAAATAATAAAATTAAAACATAATAAAATAATTCTCACGTTTCGGCCACAAGGCAAGCAGCCGTCCTCAGGTGAAGAACAGGTCTGTGATGTTGATGAGACAGCCCTGTTCTTCACCTGAGGACGGATGCTTGCCTTGTGGCCGAAACGTCGTGAGAATTATTTTATGTTTTATTTTTATTTTCCTTCTACGTGACCTTACCGAAAGAACCAAGAAAAAGGTGAGCCTTTCCATTATTAAATTCATCACAAATCTGCCGTGGTCTGTCCACTGCTGGATAGAGGCCTCCCGAAGCCATCACAGTTCATGTGACGCCACAATCCATCTCCTGTGAACGAGCCGATCTCATGGCTCCATCTCCGGCTGTCATCCTCTTGGGTGTTCCCCCCCACCTCTTGGCTGCCATTCAACCACTGGTCTCGAACATCAGCCGTCATCCCTTCTAGCCAAGCGTCCCCTGCCCATGCTGGATTCATTTCCCCGAATGTGGGAATTGAGAAAATGCCGACATCATGCAAAAGATCGTGTGTGGGTGGTTAATTGGTCCGGGTGGATATGCGATGTCTTCAATTGAGGCTGCTGCAAAACGGCGGCTTGGGTGTTGCCTGGGGCAGTTTCCCTATTGGTGCCACTGAAAATATTATAACTACACCAATCAGTGGAGCCGGCAAGAAACATCACGCATAAGGTGATTAGATGGCAACAGGAATGAATGTGCCGTGTATGGCTGCACAGACACTGGATTTATATTCATGCACACCCATGGAGTTAAAAAAAAGTTTATGCGGTTGTGGCTTGTTGCAGAAGTTGGCCGTTTACAAGCCCAGTGGCCACCCTGGTTAATACTGGGGGTTCATATTCTTAGGTTTTTTTCGGTAAAGTCACGTAGGTAAAAAATGTAAATTAATAAATGTAAAATAAAATAAAAATCACGACGTTTCGGAGACATAGCTGTATCAAGTGATACAGCTATAGTGCTGTGACGGTTCCACCTGAAGACAAGCTTGTTGCCTCCGAAACGTCGTGATTTTAATTTTATTTTAATTTTACTTTTATTAATTTGAATTTTTTACCTACGTGACTTTACCGAAAAAACCTAAGAATATGAATCCTTGCAGTCACGAAAGCTTCAAATCTAGAATTAATACTGGGGGTGTTGACCAAAATGACTGGTCTGCTTCACGGCCAACGTTAAGACATCCCGTGATGTGATCTGAGTAACAGTAGGCCCTGTGTATAGGTGACCTGTTCCAAATTCCTCGCAAATAACTTAAATGTTTTTAAACCAGATGCCAACATCGCCTCCAGCTAGTAGACCACCCACCCGTGAAATGGTAAAAATGCCAAATGTACGAGTCCAGGGGTTGGCAACCAAAATAACGAGCCATTGTTTTCAAATTCGGTGGAAGAAAAACTATTTCAAGAGCTGCAATGCATGTGAATGCAAGACGAGACGGTCCTTAACAAATAACATCACCAAACAGTCCTTAAAGAGCAGTAGGTTGTAACCACTAGTGGTTACAGCTGCCTTATGTATCAGTACACAGGAACATTAGACACGGGTTGCTTAAACATGTTTATTGAGGATGGTTAAGTGCTCCGGCTCTGCTTCTTTGGGGTGGGACCCGTGGTCTCTGCACACATGGCCTCCTCTTCCTCTACTGGCTGTGTCTGCACCTTCACCTGGGCAGGTCGCTGATATGAGCCCATGCCAGCAGCTCTCTCGGCCTCCTCCTGAGAAAAAGGCGCCTCCCGCAGCCTCTTGAGCCTGAATCGCAAAGGAACGCACGTCAATCCAGGCTAAGGAAACTCAAGTTGCCACAAATAAAATGTGCAATTGCTATTATAATAGGGCATAGCATTTATGTACAATATCGATGTGATTGGCTTACCCATTCCTCTTCTCAGCAGGCAGTGTCAGATTACGGATTGGTTCCATGTGTTTAAAGGCAGTGTGAGCTGAATGGAATTGGCTATTTGTTTGTGCCTCTAAGTAACATGCTCAGCTAATGATGCCTTATAGGCAGACATGACCTATTGGCCCCTCTACATGGAGTGCCTGCGCACAGTAAGAACACAAGAATCGTGATCTGAAGGCCATACTGCTGCTGTGAAGCAGCTGAAACAAGGTTCTGAGACCAATTCCTGATTGTCCTTGAAGCTTGTTAAACTTGTGTTGTGTATAAATATAACGTTCTTGACGTCATTCTTCATATCCAGGATGTGTCCTTGCCTTTGCTTGTGTGTTTTAGTCTTGAAATGCACTTTCAGGGTCTGCAGGTCGATGAAATACCGCCTGCGGGAAACAACCATTTGCCAGTCACAAATCCTCCAGCGTTTGTAGAGATTCAGTTGTCAGGAATGACGCTATACACAGATAAAGCATTCAAAGTAACCATTATAAACTAACCTTTAAATTCATTTTGCCAAGTAAGGCCCACAGCTAAATTGCTATTTTTCAGAATCAACCTGGCCATAAATGATGGCTTAAGTGGCTTGTGGAAATTTATAGCAGGAACCAAAAACTCAAAGGCATGTTTCTAAATGGAGGGGAAAAATCAGAGCACCCACAGAAAGATCCAGGCTACCCCAGTTATGACAGTGCAAACTCCAAATATACAGCAGCAGGCGTCAGGGTTGGGATGCAACCTACGACCTCCTGTACACCAGGCGAGGTAGTTAACATACCACGGGGAGAGGGAGCCACGCAAACTCCAAATTTACAGCAGGCATCGTCAGGGTCAAGATCGAACCCACGACCTCCTGTATACTAGTCGAGGTAGCTAACGTCTCGCCACCACTGCGCCCTACAGAATCTCCAATTCGAGGTGTACAAGGGAGGGAGACGGTGGTCAGAGGGGCGGCAGCAGTGCTCATCCGTACGCGCAGTGCAGGCAATAGTGCTGAGCGTTCCCGGGCAGGTCCAGGTCCTCCGGCTGGTGCAGTAGGGCCCCGGCGCTCTCCGGCCGCATGTCACCGTGCACCTGGTCCAGGTCGCGCGTGCGCCTCTTCACCTTCATCAGCTTGGACTTCTTGGCGCGCTGCTTGTGCGTGCGAGCCATCGTCTCCGTCCACAAACCTGCGCCGGATGAACCAGTGGCAGGGGGGAGGGGGGGGGACAATTGCAGTGCTTGAAGCCAATGACCGAATGCGATTTTGCACGCATATTCTCTGTGTGTCCCAGCGTTGTCACAACCCACCCCAAACACCTCTTAGTTTTTTCGGTAAAGTCACGTAGGTAAAAAATTAAATTAAAATTAATAAAAATAAAACACCTCTGCGTTTGGAATTTCCACGTTTTTCTTACCGCCATAAGTTTCCATTACAGCGCACATGGCAGCAAACGCATCCTCTGTATGCAAGTCGGAGCGGTTTCTTGCTTCTTAACGCTCATGAGCAACGCAAGCGTAACTGAAGGCGCTGTGGTAACAAATGAAAGCGGCCTGCGACGGGATCGTAGATCTTGCTGACATTTAGCCAGTCCAATTAAGGGGATTGGCTTAATATCCTTAATTCTAGATTTGAAGCTTTCGTGACTGCAAGGATTAATACTCTTAGGTTTTTTCGGTAAAGTCACGTAGGTAATAATAGAAATATAATATTTTATTAATAGTTATTTCTATTATTTTTATCATTAATTTTTTTACCTACGTGACTTTACCGAAAAAACCTAAGAGTATTAATATCCTTACTCGACCCATGGGTCTATTGACAATGACTCTTGACAGCGATTAATCCGCAAATGGCCATACATGGGGGGGGGGATCTCTGAACGGTTATGTTGTCGGGCATACGATGTCCCTCTATTACAGCGCCTCCATTCCGCGTGGAAACCCACCAACCACCACCACCACATTCCTGCCACCATAATCCCCACCTGTGGAAGCCATTTGAGATTGACTGTCAGTCGCCAATTTGTCCACCAGAGGGCGGTAACGAGGCCTTGGCTCGCACGAGCTGCCGTGTACACAGCCTCTCGGCCATGCCGGTGATGTTCAGCATATTCTTGGTTCTTTCGGTAAAGTCACGTAGAAGGGAAATAATAAAATAAAAATAAAACATTATTTTATTATGTTTTATTTTTAATATTTTATTATTTTTCTTAATATAAATAAAACATAAAATAATATTTTATTATGTTTTATTTTGATTATAATATTTTATTGTTTTATTTTTATTATTTTGTTATTCCCTTCTACGTGACTTTACCGAAAGAACCAAGAATATGCTAATAAAAATAAAACATAATAAAATATTATTTTATAATGTATATTTTTATTATTTTATTATTTCCCTTCTACGTGACTTTACCGAAAGAACCAAGAAGATGAATCCCTGCAGTCACGAAAGCTTTAAATCGAGATGTTGAGCATGTCAAGCTAAAAACTATAAAATATTTTTTTAACAGGTAAGGCCCACTGAGCTTCATGCAGCTCGTTTACAGAAGCGGTCAACTAATCTTAAACGCGCGATGTTGATTCTCAATGTGGAAGGGGAAAAAACCCCAGAACAATTATACAGCAGCAGACATTGTCAGGGTCGGGGATCGAACCCACGTCCCTCCTGCATACCAGGCGAGGTAGTTAACATCTCGCCACTGTGACAATGTCGTGGCTAAAACCGTGGATGCCCCCCCCCCCCATCACTGCCAACGTTGTCTTCACCCTCTAGATGCCGCAGCTGCTGCACATTTGACATGCAGCGACCTCCAGCAACTGCATTAAACGCTTTTCCCCCACCCCCTATCGGTTCTTTGGTATTCTCTTCCCCCTCGTCACCGGTCTCCAAAGCCCGTGTAAGATGACCTGGCCTCTTCTCCTTCCCGCAAACGCGTCCCACCCATCCCAACCACCTGGTTGTTTTTTTTAAAGATTATATCTTGATAATTGTTTTTTTACCCTTCTATCTGGCAACAAAACTAACACCTTTTTACAAGGAGTCATGTTTGCATAGACCGCAACACCTGCAGTCATAATACAAACAAAAGACATAACTCTGATAATGTATGCACTATTCATATTCAAATCTAGAATTAATGTATGCACTGTCCTTGAAGTTGATTGGTCCACACCCGAGACAGCTTTCCTTAGAGCCTAGTCTCACATGGGTTGGACCAGATGACGCCACGTATTATGACTGCAGGTATTGCGGTCTATGCAAACATGACTCCTTGTAAAAAGGTGTCAGTTTTGTTGCCAGATAGAAGGGTAAAAAACCAATTATCATATTTTTACTGGCAAATGAGGTTCCCATAGTGTAGATGATATCTTCTAGACTTTAGCTACCACGTTCTGTTTACACGTGCGACTATCCTGGTCTCGAGTTCTCGCCGAGTGAAGCAAAGTCCTCTTTAAACCTGAACTTCCAAGTAGCTTCATTTTTACACTATATACTTAGCATCTACTACATATACCTGTTTTCAAATGCCACGGTCTGCCAGTATACAGCGGCACGTTGTGTATGCACAGTGCCATGGATGCTGGACTTCTTACTTCGTACGTAGCCCCAACCGCGCTCATCGGAGAAGCCATAACACACTTGTGTACACCAATCACAACCTTCCAGATTAAAGAACCAAACTATATAGCCACGCTCTTTGGTTCTTTCTGTAAAGTCACGTAGTTAGAACTAAAATAACACAAATCACGACGTTTCGATCGCAACACAAGCGGCCATCTCGCTACGTTACATTCCAAACTCCAAGTTGCTCCCCCTTATCCGGCATCCCACCCATTGCAATTTCTTACCCCTTTCAGCTTCCAAGTCGCTTGCCCGATCGTCCCACCACCCTCCTAACAACACCCGCAATACGATGCCGTATTCATTAATCACCGTCAGCCGTGGTCAATCCACTGCTCGATGAAGGCCGCATCACCTCGCGATCATGCCATGCAATACAGTATTAAACCTATGACCTGCACACGAACTGCAGTATTGTACTCCTTAAGATAAAACAATAAAACTCACAAGATAAGTTATTTAAAGTACAACCCGCTACATTCCCGACTACCGCCAAGGCCCGAATCCTCGGCAGCGGCCTCCGCGTGCAAGGGCCGCCGCCTTAGGTGCCCCAAAAGCCGGCGCGGCCTTCTAGGCAACAGCCTAGGTTCCGCGAACGGTGTTCAGGCCTACCTACAAGACCACCATCATGGATGTCATCCCAACACGCCTGGCTGTAGATAAAGCGTCGGCTATCCGGCCACGGTGAAAATGGAGTAACGAACAAAGTACCTGTCCCGAAGATGTCTCCCTCGTTCACCTCGTCCACCTCGTCCACCTCGTTCACCTCGTCCCGTCTTCTTTACCCCACACGTGCGGTCACGTTGGCGAATATCAGCTGATCGTGAACGAAGGGACCGCGGCGATTTGCTCACGCGGGGTAGTAGTCGTCGGCGATTGGCCCCCCCGAAGATTTATATCGAAGGTTGAATCACCGCTGTCTCTAACCACCTCACGCATTAAACCCTTAACCAATACACCCATTACCCCTTAGGGGCCGTCCATAAATGACGTCACGCGATTTTGGACGATTTTTTACCCCCCCCCCTCAAATATGAGGTGACAAAGCTTTGCCCCCCCCCCAAAAAAAAATAAAACATGCTTCAAATCGCTTTAAACTATTGTCATTGTAGTGCGTATTTAATGTGGCGCTGCACTCTGATGTTGTAGGAGAAAACATTTATTAAAAAGTCTATTTAATGAAGTAGAACGTGTTGTCTATATTTATTTAAAGTTGTGCATTTTGATGTGACGTCACATTTCTCACCCCCCCCCCCCCCTTCGTCACATCATCACAAATGTCTGACGTCATTTATGGACGGCCCCTTAATCCTAACCCATCAATATGAAACCCTGGCTTTAACTCTCACCACACAATCCTAAAACTCTAATCCTCAACTCAAATCCAACAAACCCTATCCAAACACTATAACCGCAAACGTGACCCACAAAGACCCTAACCCCGAATCGCTCATCCTTTAAACCCTAACGTTACACTATAACCGCTAAACCCTATCCCAAAACGTAAATTCTAACCCCTAAACTCAGACCCATAAACCCGAACCCCATTACAATCAACCTCGCCCCCAACGGAGGTCGACTGCTTCGTGACACGTGATTCATTATGGGACACGTAGCCGACGTCGGCTTAAAAAAAAATTAACCCGTAAAAAAAAGTTTTTCACTATAAATCCTTTATATGCGTGGCATCGGTTTTATTTTATTATTCATTTCTGTTTTTCTTGAGTAAGAGTTTCATTTTTATCACATTGGTATTTTAAATAAAATATGAAATTAATTTTTTCCTAAAAAGTGGAAAATTTTGGAAAAAAAATTTCACGAAAATAAATTGTCACGCACAACGAGTCTGTGTGCAAAATGTCAGCTCGATTGGATCACGGGAAGTGGGTTAAAAAACGACCGAAAAATTTGCACGGTCGTAAGCGCGCAAGCAAGCAAGGATTTAAAAACCCTACGGATTGGCAGTGTTGGGTGGTGGCGAGTTTAACGACGCATTTATATTTACGCGATATAACCCCAAAATAAACCTTATGGTGGTGGTGACGGGTTTAACGACGCATTTCTATTTACGCGAAAAAAACCCAAAATAAACCTTATTATGGATCGTGAAATATCAAGGCTTTTTCTTACCGAATTAGAAAATAAATGTTTTGTTATTTTGGTTGCCAACCTCTGGCCTAAACCCTATTATCCACAAACCCTATTATCCACAAACCTCAAGCGGCTGGGTGCACCCCAAGTAGTGTCTATCATTTATTACAAAAAAAACTCTGGTCTATGGCTGGGTGCAAATCGGTAAAGTCACGTAGGTATAAAATAAAATGAATTAAATCACGACGTTTCGGGCGCAACACAAGCGTCTGTCATCAGGTGGGACAACCACAGCAAGAAAACAATTGCTGAAGAGTAGTTTAGGGTCTATAGGCTGAGTGGGTCTCACCTGGTCAAATAAATAAAATAGTTCAGTTGAACAGGTTTAGTTTATTTGTGTTCGTGATGCGTGTTCCCCGGTGCCCCCACCTGAGCGCACGTGACCCAACAGGTAAATGAGCACCTTTGCCTTGCCTACTTTGCACGCGCTGCCCTGGAGGCCGGAGTCATGAGGAAGGGTGGGTCATGGAAGCGTTGTGATGGGAGGATGGGGTGATGGGAGGATGGGGTGATAGGAGGATGGGGATGGGAGGGAGGGGACATGGGAGGATGGGGTGATGGGAGGGAGGGATCATGGGAGGATGGGGTGATGGGAGGATCAGGTGATGGGAGGGTGGGGTGATGGGAGGATGGGGATGGTAGGATGGCGATGGGAGGGAGGGGTCATCGGAGGATGGGGTGATGGAAGGATCGGGTGATGGGAGGATGGGGTGATGGAGGATGGGGATGGGAGGGAGGGGACATGGGAGGATGGGATGATGGGAGGATAGGGTGATGGGAGGATGGGGTGATGAGAGGATGGGGATGGGAGGATGGGGTGATGGGAGGATGGGGTGATGGGAGGATGGGGTGATGGGGTGATGGGGTGATGGGAGGATGGGGTGATGGGAGGATGGGGTCATGGGAGGATGGGGTCATGGGAGGATGGGGTCATGGGAGGATGGGGTCATGGGAGGATGGGGTGATGGGAGGATGGGGATTGGAGGATCGGGTGATGAGAGGATGGGGATGGAAGGGGTGATGGGGTGATGGGAGGATGGGGTGATGGGAGGATGGGGATGGAAGGGAGGGGTCATGGGAGGATGGGGTGATGGGGTGATGGGTGATGGGGTGATGGGAGGATGGGGATGGAAGGGAGGGGTGATGGGGTGATGGGAGGATGGGGATGGAAGGGAGGGGTGATGGGGTGATGGGAGGATGGGGTGATGGAGGATCGAGTGATGGGAGGATCGGGTGATGGGAGGATGGGGTGATGGGAGGATGGGGATGGGAGGGAGGGGTCGTAGGAGAGAATGGGGTGATGGGAGGCAGGATCGTGATGGAAATAAGGGGATGATGGCGGGTACTCGTAGGTTGGGTTGATAGGAGGATGTTGATGGGGAGGGCCGAGTGATGGGAGGGGGGGAGGGGGTCATGGCAGGGTGCAAATTGGAAGTGGGGGAAGGGATAGGTGAGTTGGAGATTTGCGGCTATGGAAGGTGGTGAGTGATTCTGGGGTGAGACACTGGGGGGCGCGGTGAGAGGACGATGGCGATGAAAGGGGTTGATGAGTGGATGTGGTGAGCGGTTAGGGAGCGGCAAGCGTGCTTCTGTACGAACCCGGCGACCCGAATTCGATTCCCATTCACAACCACCAACACCAATAACGGTGATACCTGAAAAAGTTATGGGGGTCTCCCCTAGGTCGATTCAGCCTCGTGTGAGTGTCTTGGTACGATGGGTAATCATTAGCAAGCGGCCTTCATAGGTGGTACTTCATACCTGTCAACCCATACGGTTTAAACCCCGTATTCTTGTACATGGAAATTGAATTTTCAGGTCCATACGGCGTACAGCCGTTTCAATGCGGGCACATTTTTTTGTCAATTTGTTTGTGTTTCTTCCTTGAGAATGGACTTTGTAGGATGAACGTTGAGATGTATAAGGGCCACGCGGTGACCAATGAGGTCTGAATTGGTCTGTAATAAGGTAGGGCACTGATAAGGGGTTGACTGGTATGCAGTAGTGTAGTGTATAGTGTAGTGTATAGTAGTGTATAGTGTAGTGTATAGTAGTGTATAGTGTAGTGTATAGTGTAGTGTATAGTAGTGTATAGTATAGTGTATAGTGTAGTGTATAGTAGTGTATAGTGTAGTGTATAGTGTAGTGTATAGTAATGTATAGTGTAGTGTGTAGTAGTGTATAGTGTATAGTAGTGTATAGTGTAGTATATAGTAGTGTGTAGTATAGTGTATAGTAGTGTATAGTGTAGTGTATAGTGTAGTGTATAGTAGTGTATAGTAGTGTATAGTGTAGTGTATAGTGTAGTGTATAGTAGTGTATAGTGTAGTATATAGTAGTGTGTAGTATAGTGTATAGTGTAGTGTATAGTGTAGTGTATAGTGTCGTGTATAGGGGTGTATAGTAGTGTATAGGATGAACGTTGAGATGTATAAGGGACACGGGGTGACCAATGAGGTCTGAATTGGTCTATTATAAGGTCAGGGGTTGACAGGTTTGCTACTCACAGTCATGGGTGCTGTGTGTACAGCAATTGGAATTCCACACAGCAGCAATATCGGTCCCGGTTGTGGAAAATTGCCAGGGACCCTCCTGAGAAGGCGTAAAAGGTACTCAGCACTTGCCCCAACAGTCCTGTCAAGGCTACACGGGGGATCTTTGTCTTGGGGGTGGTGTGTGTCTGTGTGAGCAAGCGGACGTGCAGCAAACTCCACATTCGAAGTCCGATTCCCTCTCTCCAACACGTGCCAGTGACGATTATCTTGCACCGGTCTTGGGCTTCGCCACCCTGCATCAGAGTCAACACGACCCTCAAATGAAGGTACCTCCCTGTGCGTTGTGCCCTTAGGGGCCGTCCATAAATGACGTCACGCACCTGTGGGGGGGGGGGGTGGGGGTCAGACATTTGTGACGATGTGTGACTAGGGGGGGTGGGTTTGAGAAATGTGACGTCACATCAAAACGTGCAACTTTAAATAAATATAGACAACACGTTCTACTGAATTAAATAGACTTTTTAATAAATCTTATCTCCTACAAAATCAGAGTGCAACGCCACATTAAATACGCACTACAATGACAATAGTTTAAAGCGATTTTAAGCATGTTTTATTTTTTGGGAGGGGGGGGGGCAGAGCTTTGTGACATCATATTTAAGGGGGGGTCTTATTTTTTGTGACGCCGTGTGACGAGGGGGCGGGGGGGTCAAAAATCGTCCAAAATCGCGTGACGTTATTTATGGACGGTCCCTTAAACATCGCGACTGGGGGATACAAAGACGGCCGGGGCGTGGGGCTGACCACCCCACCACCTCGTGTGACCGTGCGGGCCTTCATAGGTGGCTGCTGCTACCTCAGGGGAGCCCCCCCCCCCCCAAAACTGTTTCAGATATCACCGTCATTGGCGTTGCTGGCTGTGTGAATGAGAATCGAATTCGGGTCACCGGGGTCCGTCAACCCCCCCCCCCTCTTATCACCCCCCCCTCTCATCACCCCCCCCCCTCTCTCATCACCGTCACCCCCCCCCCCTCTCATCACCGTCACCCCCCCCCTCTCTTATCACCCCCCCCCTCTCATCACCGTCACCCCCCCCTCTCTCATCACCGTCACCCCCCCCCTCTCATCACCGTCACCCCCCCCTCTCATCACCGTCACCCCCCCCCTCTCATCACCGTCAACCCCCCCCCCCTCATCACCGTCAACCCCCCCCCTCTCATCACCGTCACCCCCCCCCTCTCATCACCGTCACCCCCCCCTCTCTCATCACCGTCACCCCCCCCCCTCTCATCACCGTCACCCCCCCCCCCTCTCATCACCGTCAACCCCCCCCCCCTCATCACCGTCAACCCCCCCCTCTCATCACCGTCAACCCCCCCCCCTCATCACCCCCCCCATCACCCTCAACCCCCCCCCCCTCATCACCGTCAACCCCCCCCTCATCACCCCCCCCCCCATCACCCTCAACCCCCCCCCCTCATCACCGTCAACCCCCCCTCTCATCACCTCACCGTCACCCCCCCCCTCATCACCCTCAACCCCCCCCCTCATCACCGTCAACCCCCCCCCCTCATCACCCCCCCCCCATCACCCTCAACCCCCCCCCCTCATCACCGTCAACTCCCCCCCTCATCACCCCCCCCCATCACCCTCAACCCCCCCCCCTCATCACCCTCAACCCCCACCCCTCATCACCGTCAACCCCCCCCTCTCATCACCGTCAACCCCCCCCCTCATCACCCCCCCCCCATCACCCTCAACCCCCCCCCCCTCATCACCGTCAACCCCCCCCTCTCATCACCGTCAACCCCCCCCCCTCTCATCACCTCACCGTCACCCCCCCCCCTCTCATCACCCCCCCCTCATCACCGTCAACCCCCCCCTCTCATCACCGTCAACCCCCCCCCCTCATCACCGTCAACCCCCCCCCCTCATCACCGTCAACCCCCCCCTCTCATCACCGTCAACCCCCCCCTCTCATCACCTCACCGTCACCCCCCCCCCTCTCATCACCCCCCCCTCATCACCGTCAACCCCCCCCTCTCATCACCGTCACCCCCCCCCCCCTCATCACCCTCAACCCCCCCCCCTCTCATCACCGTCAACCCCCCCCCATCACCCCCCCCCCATCACCCTCAACCCCCCCCCCCTCATCACCGTCAACCCCCCCCTCTCATCACCGTCAACCCCCCCCTCTCATCACCTCACCGTCACCCCCCCCCCCTCTCATCACCCCCCCCTCATCACCGTCAACCCCCCCCTCTCTCATCACCGTCGTCCACCTCCACCCTGCGCTGATCTCCGCACACAGCGGCGGCTCTTGCCTGGGACCCAGTCTGTTGTCGGCTTTGTGTGTGGGGGGTGGGCGTGTTGGGGGGAGAGGCGATTTTGAGGGAGGGGGGATTTTGAGGGGGGGGGGATTTTGAGGGGGGGGGGGATTTTGTGGGGGGGTGTTGGGGGGGAGGGGGTGTTGGGGGGTAGGGGCGATTTTGAGGGGGGGGGGATTTTGAGGGGGGGGGGATTTTGAGGGGGGGGGGGTTGGGGGGAGGGGGGATTTTGAGGGGGGGGGGTGTTGGGGGGAGGGGTGATTTTGAGGGGGGGGGGGGGTGTTGGGGAGGAGGGGTGATTTTGAGGGGGGGGGGGGGTGTGTTGGGGGCGGGGTTAATGGGGGGGAGGGGTGGTGTCCATGCTGACACCCTCCCTCTCTCCCGCGCCGTCCAATAGGAACGCGCGCTGGGCGTCACGTGCGCGACGCGCTTCCCCCACTGCGCGCAGGAGCCGCCATGGAGGACGGGACAATGGAGGCGTCGGTGGTGGCGGCGGACGGCGGCGCGACTCTGCGCGGCCGCCTGGTCGCCCTCGCGGACGGCCTGCCGCCCCGCGCACAGCCCGGCGAGCTCGCCTCGGCGTCCGGCAACTACTGCCAGCGATTCTGCGAGGTGAGCTTCGTAGCCGTCGATCGGTGGGGGCGAGCGGGCGGGCGTGGGGGGGGGGGGAGTTCGGTGCTGTGCGCGCGTGTGTACACACACACACAGAGCTACACACACACAGACACACACACAGACATACACAGAAACACACACAGACACACAGAGACACACACAGACACACACACAGAAACACACAGACACACACACAGATACACACACAGACACAGCCACACACACACACAGCCACACACACTGCCACACACAGCCACAGACACACACAGCCACACACACACAACCACACACACAGCCACACACACACACAGCCACAGACACACACACAGCCACACACACACACACACAGCCACACACACACAGCCGCACACACAGACACACATAGCCACAGACGCACACAGCCACACACACACGTGTGGCTGTGTGAGAGGATGGGTAGCGCATTCGTGAGCTGATTGCGCTGCGTGAGCAGAGTTCCAATTCACGGATCACGGATCACGTGCGAGTGGACGAATGTTCGAAACGATTCTGGGATTTCTCCCTCTGCCCCAAGATCGATTCGTCTTTAAATCAGTGCCTTGGTGCGGTGTGTAAACATCAACAGGATAGGGAGACAAAGGCGGTCGTGTGTTGGGGCGAGAAAACACCACGTCTCATCTTCGTGCGTCATTCCGGCCTTGTTAACAGGAGCTCTCAAACAGCACTTGGCCCCTAAGTCTGTGTGGGCTACACGGGCAGATGTTTGCTTTGTCTTTTGTGTGTCAGGAGGGATGGGTGGCGCTGTGATTGGCACAACGCGATCTGGATTTGATTGTCACGCTTGTAAACCAAATGGTGACTTGTCTACGGGTCCGTGAGGAGATGGAGCGATGTGATCGTGGATTGTCATATCGCGATAACGTAAAGCGGAGGCGGTTTTGGGGGTCCTTTATGCAGCAGTGCATTGGGCACAGCTGCTGATGTTTATTGTTATTTGATTCCGTTATGTGCCTACTGCAAGGTAGACAGCCTCAGTGCCTGTGTAAACACAAGCTGTTGGGGAGACAAAGGTGGTCGGGCGTGGTGCTGTGAATACATCATTACTCACCTTGGTGTGATGTTGCTGGTGTTAGCAGGAGCTAGCTACCTTCAGTAAGCTTTAAGGTTACACGGGGCATCTGTGTTTTATTATTATTTTTGGTATATACTCTCTGCGTATTTATCCCGTGCTGACCAGCGTGGTGAAGTATGGTCAAAAAACCCACGTGACCCGGCACAGCGTGGGGGAGGGAGAGGCCTTCATCCTGTAGTGGATTGAGACAGGGGGATTGGCATCTACACTGTTGCTGTGTGGCGTTCGTGTACACCCAATGCACTTCATAACAATGTATAAAAAGTATTGGGCACTTAGACTGAGAGTATATAGGGCGGTGTGAGAGTGTTTTGGTATCATCTGTCACTGTGTGTTACTCACATTCTCCAATAGAGCCCCCAACAGTCTGTGTGAAAGTGTGTAACGTGTATACGTGGGGAGCGGTGGGGCAAGTGGTGAGCGCTTGTAACGTGTACACGTGGGGAGCGGTGGGGCAAGTGGTGAGCGCACGTAACGTGTACACGTGGGGAGCGGTGGAGCGAGTGGTGAGCGCACGTAACGTGGGCACGTGGGGAGCGGTGGGGCGAGTGGTGAGCGCACGTAACGTGTACACGTGGGGAGCGGTGGGGCAAGTGGTGAGCGCACCGCTCACGGTCAACATCAGTGGCGAACATTTGAACCACTCCAGGACTAGTAGTAGGTTTTTACCCTTTAAACTGGTACAAAAACTGACACCTTTATACAAGGCATCATGTTTGCAATAACCACAACACAAGCAGTTAAAATGCAAACAAAAAGAAACAACTCTGATGATGATAATGATATGCACTGTCCTTGAAGTTGATTGGTCCACACTTCGAGACAGCTTTTCTTAGAGCCTAGTCTCCATTGGTGTTGGACCAGATGACGCCAAAAGGCGTACAACTCAAAAACAGCGAACTATTTGAAGTTATTAGGTTGCCTTTCGTAAACGTCGGCACTAGGAAGACAAAGGCGGCCGGGTCAGTGCTGTTCATTGGGTGCTCACGACTAAACTGCACTTGCCCCAATGGTATGTTAGGCTACACGGGAGTGCTTTGTCTTTGTTATATACACACACGTTGCATTTCTATACTGTTTATATCGTGTACATTAGTTTATATTTAAGCAACAATATGATGTAGAATATAATAGTGTAATAGTTAAATAGTGTGTGTTATGGATATAAGTATAAATAAAAACAGAGCAGTGTTTACAGAGCAGTTTGTCAAGTAATTTATATCTCACAATGTGAAAAAGTGTACATTTAACGTGTATATTTTACAGCTAAAATATTATACAATGTAACAACGTTGTGTTGGTGAAGTTTGTAACGTTTGTGATGTATAATAGTTACATCAGCAGTATATATAATTGCTGTGCTTTAGACTCCGTGGAGTGTAAGTTAATTTAAAGGCTAGCACGATACAATACTATCCATTGTTTTGTATACGTTACCCATCTAAAATGTGTACTTTACGACCAAAACAATAACAATTTACGTGTATAAATACACTTAATACAATTATCTTTAAAGTATGTACTGTAACTATACAGTATACACGTCAGTGTGTGTGGGTTTTTGCTTTATTATTTGCACAGTGTTATACTGTATACTATTTAGTACACATTAACATCACTCATAACTAAAGTAATGTTTATATAAACACGTGTTTGCCGGTGTAGTGTATAAAGACATTGTTACACAAACGCTGCAGTATATTAATACAGCTGATGACTTATCACGATTTTTTTAACCATTTAATGTCGTTAACGTTACTGTAAAAACCCCCCTTTCTGAAGGGTAATCGTAATCTAACATAAAAATCGTACGACTTCTATATAAATAATCGAAAGGGGGTGGTGGTGGTGTACGTGCAGACGCACACGCTGCTGCTCGCCATGTTGTGTGCGTCTCTGCCTGCCATTACAACAACCACCACCATCACCACCATCATCGTCATCATGGGGAACACAGAGAAAGCCTCGTCAAACTGCATAAAGACCGCGTATCTGAGGGAAAACAACGTCTTTTACGTTGTTTTCTGTGTAAATTTAGAAACATTGGAACCATGTTGTGCGCGTCTCTGCCTGCCATTAAACAACCACCACCACCATCGTCACCACCACCATCATCGTCATCATCGCGAACACAGAGAGAGAGCCTCGTCAAACTGCACAAACACCGCACATCTGAGGGAAACCACCGTCTTTTACGTCGTTTTCTGTGTAAATCCAGTAACATTGGCACCATGTTGTTGGCGCCCCTGCCTGCCATTACAACCACAACCATCATCACCACCACCATCATCGCGAACACAGAGAGCTCACACAGAGAGAAAGCCTCGTCAAACTGCACAAACACCGCGTATCTGAGGGAAAACACCGCCTTTTATATCGTTTCCCGTGCGAATCATGAAACATCGGCACCAAATAAAAAAAAGTAACAAATATTTTCCTTTTTTTATTTTTGCAAACGGCGGTGACGTCACCGGCCATTGACAACAACTTGCGCCGAGTGTTTGAAACGTGGTTGTTTATTTGTTTAAATCGATGCCTGTGCGGGGTTTTCTTTTAAATAATCGTTAGGTGCTGAGCTTTATTCTTTTAGGCAACAATCCCCGTTCACTTGGCGGCGTTTGCCGCCTTGTTGTAGAGCAGTAAGAGACAACACGGTTAGGGCGCCATTACAGTGCTTGGTGCAGTCGAATGCATCTCCACAGTGTTGTGTTGGCGCTCGCTCGCTCGTGCCTTGTTGTCTCTGTACAACGATAAAAACAACAACATTGCTATGTTAACAACATTTAGGCAAACGTCACACGATTGTTTTACTCAATGTGTGCTTTTTGAGCCTGTTACGTCCTTACGACCGCATTCCTTGGTCGTGAAGTGGGTGCAGTATGCAATGCAGCAGCTTTTGTCCCAAGCCCCTAACTGATTATGCCATTGTTTGTCTGTGCTAAATACAGCTCTTGGCGGTATTAATTTCAATATTAATACGGCAATACAGATTTTTTTAAATAAAAATAGTTATCCAGGAAAGCCTAACCGAGTCTGCTGATGGGATACACTGAATGTCACACAACCAGTGCACTGGTTTGCTGGTGTTAAACCAATGCCACTGAAAATAAATCTCTCCCACAAGGCTGTGTTGTTTAATAAAAAACGTAATTTTGTTTCTTATGTGGAGGAAGAGATGGGAAGGTGCTGTGTTGCCTGATTATTTAGATTGGCCTTCATACTGTCCACTGATAGTGGTTATTTTGAGACGGACTATGTTTTTAGGCAGGTCTTGCTACATCTGGATGTTTGCCCGAATTTTCCGCATGAATGTTTAGGGCTTACTTAAAATATTGCTAATCTGTCATGGTGTAAAGATTCACCAGTCTCTTGTCAATCAGACTTGGGTAAACATTTCCATTTACACCGCTTGCCACGGCAGTCCATAAGTCTACACATTTGTAGCGTCTATTTTGAGATACGTGTTACATCTTTTCAATTGCAATGACGACACTAGTTGCATTGACACTGACAATGCAATTTCGGTTAAGACACTAATAAGAATGATGTCCCTCCTGCTGGGTCACAAGAGGATGATTGGACCCTTAGACTGGGCCCATGAGTCATGATACTAACAATCATTTGACTTGTCCAACAGTGTGGCCCATGGGAGCATAAGACACATCTGTCTGTCCCTCGATTCGGACCATATTCAATGTATGAGAACTGTTGACATGCGATGTGACCGTAACAAACATTGGCTGACAATCAGGCCCATGAGCAAAGGATATTTAGAAAATAAATAGACAATATGCTTCCTTCACATATCTGTCCCCATCCGTAAAAAATGATGGTGTTTTTTCTCATGCATCATATCGGCCACATTGTCTGATGTGAATGCATAATTCCACCAGCATTGGTTCAATACAGGCACACGATAGACTGGTTTTGACAAAGTGGCTTCAGCAGTCATTCTTGCTTGAACCGATGATGGTGAATTGGCAAGCATATATATAGGTAAATTACCTTCTCTGTTAGATATGTATCAAGACAATCACTTGCCCTCCATTTTGAGCTGAAGGAAGTTGATAGTAACAATCGCTGGCCAACAGTCTGGCTCATGAAGTGGCCATTGTGAATTGTGTTCAGCATGGTGACAGACACTGTGAACTCTTAAAATTCAACAGAGACCTTGAAGCAATCCACCATACATCAGCTGAAGCCATTTTCTGGATAACTAATCTGTACATAGGCTTATAAGTTGCTATTCATTTTGCTATACGCGAGAGAGACATGCGTTCAGTAAATAGTGATATGTATTGAAAGCATTTGACATGGCTTTTGTTGAGTTTGTGGTGTGTGCATTGGCCACGTTCCGGGACAGGTGTCCGGCCCATTTATTGTAGGGTTGCACCAGCTGAGGATGTATTATTTACTGCACATAGTGTGCATTGTAAAATGTAATTGGATGCTACTGCCTTGGTAACGTGAACCATTATATGAAGGAACAATGCCTAGTGTTCATATTCTTAGGTTTTTTCGGTAAAGTCACGTACGTAAAAAATTTAAATTAATAAAAGTAAAATAAAAAGAAATTAAAAAATCACGACGTTTCGGAGGCAACACAAGCTTCCGTCTTCAGGTGGAACCGTCACAGCACGATAGCTGTATAAAGTGTATGAAGTGATACAGCTATCGTGCTGTGACGGTTCCATCAAGTGTATCAAGTGATACAGCTATCGTGCTGTGACGGTTCCACCTGAAGACGGAAGCTTGTGTTGCCTCCGAAACGTCGTGATTTTTTATTTTATTTTTATTATACTTTTATTCATTTTAATTTTTTACCTACGTGGCTTTACCGAAAAAAACCTAAGAATATGAATCCTTGCAGTCACGAACGCTTCAAATCTAGAATGAATGCCTAGTGTATTGATGGAAATGGTACATTACCAGCAACAGTAAGAGTACACATAATGTGCTCAATCATAATAGTTGTAATGAATTGGACATGTCTGTAAGACACTAGCTGTTAAGCAGTGCAGGTCAATGTTGATAATAATGATTCTAATTGACAGATAATACTGTTATAATCAAAGAACCGATAATGTGCTCAGACTATCAATAACGCAAAATCATACTGGGGTTGTGGGGGTGGTTACAAATTTTACCACAATGCTATATTTACCCAGTAACTGATTCCAAGCCCCAACTGCTATTCGAACTGGTCTTTTGTTCACCTCCCTTCACCAACCTCCATTAACCAGTGTGATGAAGTATGGTCAAACAACCCCTATGACTGAGGCATGGGCATGCCTTCACCATGAAGTGGACTAACAAAGGACTGTGCATTGCTGTTATACACACAGTGATAATTATGGTTGAGATTGTGATGGTGGTTGTGGTACCAGTAATGGGAACTTCTGTGTTGCCTTTATTTCATCACTTCCTCATCCAGTTAAATTTCGGCTTAAAGCTTTCGTGACTGCAGGGATTCATCTTCTTGGTTCTTTCGGTAAAGTCACGTAGAATGGAAATAATAAAATAATAAAAATTTAACATAATAAAATAATTCTCACCACCTGAGGACGGCTGCTTGCGTTGTGGCCGAAACGTCGTGAGAATTATTTTATTATGTTTAATCAGTATTTTATTATTTCCATTCTACGTGACTTTACCGAAAGAACCAAGAAGATTCCTCATCCAGGCCAAAGGCTGCACAGATCTAACCTCCAGAACCTCGCAATGGCACTGGACAATGAGCCGGAGCCTTGGTGGCGATGCGGCTTGTGTGGTTGGCGAGCGTGTGGTTGGCGTAGAGGAGGGGGGGAGGGCCCATGTGGCGTCAGATCGAGGGAGGTAACGGCTTTATTGATTGTGCTGTGTATGATCGCTCTCTGCGTCACGATCGGCACGGACAGGCAGCTGCGCCAAATTGGCCCTGCCTTTAATTCCACTGTCTTCTAATGGTGGCGCTTAAAATAAATAAAATAGCCTCTTTGTTTTGTTGGGGGTTAACCAAAAAAAAGAGCATTTTTCTCCTTTAGTGAAATACATTTTTTTTAAATTGTATGCGTTGTGCATACAGCAGGATGGGTTTGGTTGTTATTTTTTTGTTATTTTGAATTGACATGAGAAAAAAAATTTTGAAATTGCATTGCGAAAGAAAATTAAGGCATAGGCTTTGAGGGTATCTAACCTGGTGGCCAACATGAGGTCATGTGCTGTGTCGCTGCCTGTGTGGAATTTGCAGAGCAGTGGCCCCGTGTCCAAGTTTCCCAAGGTCACAACCTGTATACATTTTGTGGATGAGTGGCCAAATGGTGAGCAAATTCGTCTCTGTCTTTGGGGTTTATAGGTTCAAATCCAATCTCTGCTTCAGATTAATAAATGCTGTTGGGGCAATACATTAGACAACTATTCCGTCTTAAATTGTTGTTGAACTGAAAGATCCCCTGACATTGCTTGCAAGACTAGGGATTTGTTTTTATTTGTCTTGAGCAATTTATTTGAATAAAAATTTGGCAGTGTTGTAGTTGATGGACACCTGCCAGTGATGAACGCCCCAGTGGTTAAACTAGGAGAGATTTAGTTCAGGCTTAAACCACTTCATGCTAATATTTGGCATATGAGAGACATGGATGAAGTTGTACAAGCATGCCATGCTTCTTTTGGTTTGGGTGATTTGAATGAATTTTTCTGTCTTGATCGCGAAGAGGTATGGTTCGCAAGGTGACACCTGCACCGCCAGTAGATTCAAACACCCTTGTAATCACTTTGACAAAGTCCTCATGGAGGCATGGCTTGATGAATCTTACTTGCGTTGTGGTCTTCATCATTTTAGGAACTCGTGTGTCTCACGATGTGCACTCGGCTGTGTAAAGATGTCCCAAGTTTCTCACATGGCTGCTGGATCCGTGTGAGATGTGGGTGGAAGTCCATTGGTTGTAGCCCGGGAGCTTCTGAACTTCTGCATTATTGTTCACCAATCCTGTTAGGACTTGAGGCCTCGATGGACTGTGCTGATTTTCACGCTGGCTTTACTGCCGCAAAAGGCTCGTTGGGGCTTTTACAAGGCTGTCAGTGTCGGCTCTGATTTTTCATCATGCAGGGGATTTATTAAAAAGACTGCCACTTCATAATTAGTATCGTTATTACTCTTGGACCGAGAGCAGAGGATTAAGCCAGTCCAGGCTATGGGTTTTCGTGGCAGATTAAAGGCCACATCGCACCCTGTTGGTACAGGTCCACCTAAAAGGGTGTTCTTTGAGCTCGCAGAAAGTAAATTTGTACGTTGAAATTAGAGCGGTGGTGGGCAGCCCACGGTATTTGAAGTTTCCCATCCGCCCGCAACGGGCACTGTGCGCTCATTATTCAGGGCTCGCCGAGATGGGAGACAGCGCATAAAATTTCCACCAGGATTGACCCGTACTGACACCAATTGCCGAGTGGCGTGGTCCTTCAATTTCTCTCGGTACACCAAAGCAAATAAATAAATAAACACACTGCAGCAACAAATGCTGTGACCTGACCCTAGAATTGTTGCTGCTGCTGTGCAGCCTGCAATGTTCAGCCTGCACTGTGCAGGAACAAGTGTACAGTTTGCTTTATTTAAAATTGCCAGCACTGCTGCCATTTCACTTTTGTTATTGACACAACGTTGAGGACTCTCTCTTTTACAAGTGTGATGTCATGAGAATAGGTTTTCCTCTCTTTTTCTGGCAACAAAACAGGTGTTAAGATGTTAGAACACCAAACTGAAACCTTTTACAAGGAATCATGTCTGCATTAACCACAATACTTGTGGTCAGAGTGCAAACAAAAAACATACTCTGAAAATATATATGCATTGTCTTTGGTAAAATGATTGGTCCACACCAGAGACAGCTTTCTTTTGAGCCTAGTCTCAAAACGGTGTTAGACCAGAGGACGCCGTTTTGAGACGAGGCTCAAAAGAAAGCTGTCTCTGGTGTGGACCAATCAGTTTCAAGGACAATGCATATATTATCAGAGTGTTTTTGTTTGCATTCTGACTACAAGTGTTGTGGTTAATGCAGACATGATTCCTTGTATAAAGTTTCAGTTTGGTGTTTTAACATCTTAACAGCTGTTTTGTTGCCAGAAAAAAGGGGAAAACCTATTCTCATATTTTGGCACTGGAAAAGGAGGTCCCATGATGTGATGTCATGGTTACATACAATCTTGTGACATCACTGGTTGCATCACCAAGTGGGTTTTTGAAGCAGGAATTGACACGTTTCACTTTTGAGGCAGATTGGAATGTAGTAATGTCTGGATGAGTGCTTTGGGTCAAAACATCACTCGATATTTTTTACTGCCTCGTTATCTCAGAGCTCTTTCACGGAGTACCTCTTAGTTTCCAAAACTTGTACTCATGCAGCACTTTCTAATGTGGGTTAAGTTGAGTGTGTCATTTTAGAGTGGCTAGAGATGTGGGACTGCAGCTGACAAGTTTGACAAAGATAACAATTAAGATACGTTGAGAGAGTGCATCCAAGCAGGAATTACTGAGAAATCTGTAAAGGATAGTTGGCATGCGTGGGACACGTTTTTAAGATGGTCAGCTGGATATATACGATGGAGATGAATCTTCGAGGGAAAATGGAAGTGAAACGCATCAGCTGTTGTGCGACAATGCGAGAAGTTGGACGGGATTCTCCATGAGAGACGCTGAAGATGCTGAAAGTTTGGAAAGCGTCTGTCATGGACATCGCCCCTCAGTCACGAGGATGACACAAGATGGATAGATTGGTACATAATGCTCACACTAATCTTGCGCCCATTATTTTAACAGAAACTCGCACGTGCGTTTTTAGGACCGTCGCTCTATTCGTTGCGTGCGATAATTCATTACCTCCCTTAAAGCAGGAGTGCAAAGTGGATTACACCGTAATTGAATTTTCATCATCGCTGTACATGGGGAATATTTTTTGTGAATGGTTAGGGCTGCAGTTATTGCAGGGAAGGGGGGGGGGGGAGACCTGTTCGTTTATGTTGATGTCTATGGAGGGTTTCGTTGCTATACCAGCAACGCCGTGCGTTATGACCCATGACGACTATAGCGCCAACTTGGCGCCCCATCTTGCCTGCCACTCCTCTATCCTCTCAAGACCCACCTGCTGTTGCCCTGCCACTGCTGGCACCACCAGTGTGCCGAGACGGCCTAATTAGCCTAATGCGCCAATTGAGTTTTGACACACGGTGCTTCCAGGAATTGTTTGCGTTTTTCATTTTGTGTATCGCGTCATCCGTGTGAAATTTGCATTTGAAAACGGTGGAGAATTGTAACGTACGCACATTTCCCACGGAGGCGTTGAAGCCACAGGCAAGCGGAGAAGCAGCCAGGAGCAGCACCGATAATTGGCCGAGGCTTTAGCATGTCCTAAATTGGGACGTTTGTCTAACTCCATTTAACGAGCGTTTATACGTTTGTGAGGAAATCGGAGTACCCGGAGAAAACCCAAATGTGAGAGGGGGCTAACACGTAATCTCCTTTATGCACTCCCATTACCCTGTCAAGCCGTAAGATGGTGATCTCGGCACCCACAGGTCGGGAGGGAGTTTAACGCATTTGCGTGATCCCCTAACCCTCTGCTCGATGGTGCAGCATTGCAGGTGTACAGCATGGCCACTTGTGCCTGGAAATGTGGACGTTGATTCGTGGAAGGGAGCGTTGGATTCACGGATGAGGTTTCGGCCAGCTTGGATTGTTGTCCGAGCATTCTGCACCCTGTGTGGTTGTGTATTTTTATAATTCCCCCCCCGATTTTATGCCGATTTTGCCATCGGTCTAGTGACCTAAGACAATGCATCCATTCAAAACTCTCACGGAGCAGTTCAACCCTTCGTGTTGGAGAACGGCGCACAGAAGCGGGCATTACAGGGCTATCTCTGGGATCCCCCTTTCTTTGACATTTGGTCCAGACAGTACAAGAGGTAGCACTTTCTAAGTCGGTCAAATTTAGTGCAGAACCACATTTAATCTGGTGGTTGTTTTTGGTGCAGCGTTTGGCGATTGGGTCGATATTATTGACTCGGACGCCTTGTGGCTTTGAGGGCACTGTCGCTTGTACAGACAGGCCTTTCTTGTTATGAGATACAGTAGACTCGATTATCCGCGTGCCCTTTATCCGATTTGCGAATTCACCGCGCACCTGAGATTTTGACACGAATTAATACTCATGGATTTCCCCACAAGTCCAAATGAATAATCTAAAAACAGTTATACATTGTTATTCTTGGAAATGTTTAATAGAAGTCACTTGCTTAAACCAAACAAATATGTCCCCCGGTTAATCCGAAGTCCACGTGATCGCCTCTACAGTACAGTAATTGTATATATATATTCTTGGTTCATTCGGTAAAGTCACGTAGAAGGGAAATAATAAAATAATATAAATATAAAACTACCAATTTTCTTGCTGTGGATTTCACACCTGATGATGATGATTGCTTGTGTTGCAGTCGAAACGTCGTGAGAATGTTTAGAGTTTGTATCAATATTATTTAATTATTTCCCTTCTACGTGACTTTACCGAAAGAACCAAGAATATGAATCCCTGCAGTCACGAAAGCTTTAAATCAAAAGTAATTGTATATCTTTACAACAGTGGGCGGAGATTGACTTTATGTTGATTGGCGTGGCTCTGCTGTCCACTTCCTGGGCCGAGTCGTCTGCGCGGAAGCAGGGAAAATGTTATCACTAAGCAGGCGGAAAATTGTTATTTTTGATTATCCGTGATGTCAAATTATCCTCCCCGTCATTAGCGTGGATAATCGAGAGTCTTAATGTACTCATTGCCCATGTCGCATCTATTGTGGCTGCAGGGTTCCCATTTAACCAGTAACATGTATATTATATTGTCCAATAGTTATCCAGGACATCCTCAGCGAGTCTCAGGGCCCCCGATGTTTGGTGGATCGCACAAATGTTGTGAAACTCCCTTTCCCTCGCTTGGAGAAGGCGGTACAACAAGTGGACTAATCACAATCTGTATCCATCTGTACGGGGATAGTGTTTTCCCCTCGCAGACGCAGGTTTTCTCCGGGTGTTCCGGTTTCTTGCACACGTGGAAACACTCACTAGTTGGGTGAAAACATCTTTAGATGGAAACCCAATAAAGGACCCTCTTGAAAAAGAATCTGATGATATGGCGTGGTTTTCTTGGATAAACATGTAAATATATATACGTTTTATGTAAATAACAAGTGTAAAGCATTTTCTTGGTTCTTTCGGTAAAGTCACGTAGAAGGGAAGTAATAAAATAATTAAAAGAAAACAATAAAATAATTCTCACGACGTTTCGGCCACAACGCAAGCAGCCGTCCTCAGGTGAAAACCAGGTCTGTCGAGGCGACAGCGTCTGAAGACGGCTGCTTGTGTTGTGGCCGAAACGTCGTGAGAATTATTTTATTATGTTTTATTTTTATTATTTTATTACTTCCCTTCTACGTGACTTTACCGAAAGAACCAAGAAGATGAATCCCTGCAGTCACGAAAGCTTTAAATCGAAAAATTGTAAAGCATTTGTTGAAGAGCTCTGATGCATTTTTCGCACAACGCTAAACAAAAAAACAAAACACACGCCGTAGAGCTGAACAGCACAACCGGAAAAAAACTACTTTCGCAGTTATTTTATAATTATTATTGTTATGTAGCTTGTGGTTTCCTGAGACGTGCAGGGGAAACAGCCCTTACTTACTCGTGACGAAAGCGAGAGCAGTACAGCATGCACGGGGTCAGCCCGGTCCAGTGCCGCGCCTGGAATGCCGAGGATGAATGCGAGGTCCTGTCGGAGTAAAACCAAAGCTGCATCTGGCGTCCTGTAGAATCACAGTCACTGGGTGGGGGGGCGGAGAGTGGGGAGCCGTGGGTGGTGAGTGTGGGGTGCAGTGAGGGGGGGGGGCATTGTAGGCCGTAAACCTGGCTTTAGCCTGGCCTCACTGGGCTCGATCACAATGAGCAGGAAGTGCCGTGGGAAATGGGGGGGTCATCATTTGTTTCCGAGAAAATGATCACCGGACTCTGTCGAGCTCTTTACCGCTGTGCCGGCTTGCCCCGTGTTTATTTTGTTTTCATTTGTCACGATTGTGCAATCGACGTCACTAGGACGTTTGGAACCCTCCCAGAGCCAGTAGCATGGCCTCGTGTTATTTATTTTAACACAGTTGTAAATGTTTAAACTGGATTAAGGAATTCTATGAGCTATACAGCTCTTTTTCACAGATGTCCAGTAGGTGCGGGTCAGAAGGTTACAACAGCAAGCAATGCAGAAAAAAAAACGAAAGGAGTGCAAAGTTGCGGAGCAGCACAGGCCCAAAGGCCCAACACGTCTATCATCCAGCAATGAACAGAATGATCAGAGTTGGAATAGATGAGCGATGACACATCTATAGAATGAAGCAAGTTTTACAAGAGCTTTGGAAAAGAGAAGACAAGAGGGAATTCCTAAGTGGAGGACAGTGGCAGGGGAGGAAGTAGAGAGAGATTTGTTTTGACCGGCAGTGTGGTGGTTGAACACCGTGTGGATGAGACAAAACAGTCACCATTGCAGGAGTGACAGAAGAGTGATTATGAGGCGATCGAATGACGGTGAGCAATTGACTGTGATGAATTAGTGAGTTGTTATTGTCAGTGAACCGGACTGCTTTACGTTGAATTATTTGCCGAGTGCAGAGAGGCAGGAACTGGTTGCTTTCACTCTCAGGATGCCTCCGAAAAGATGATGCCAAATAACTTATTTCAAAGTGAATTCATTTCATATGCCCTGCATAGAGTCTTTGTGGCATGGCAATTGAACCGAAATAATAATGAAATCCGAGGTGCCAGAATATGCCGAATTTAGTGAAGAACTAAATTCATTACGATGGGTTTTCTTGTGCAGCCTTTGGTGACCAAGACTGCGACCTTTGACTTGCCATTATTGAGACCTTGGTGAGAATCTGATTCAAAGTCAAGAAGGTCAGTCAAGCCAACTCAGTCCTCAACCCCTGGGCCACACAGCCACCGCTAGCTAGCAAGGAAACTGGATTTTGATTGCAATAATAAAAAGTACAAATATCCTTATCCCCTGGATACACATTGACCTAGTATCTGGGTCGATGTACAGGAAAACACACCAGTTAGTGCAATTCGTTACGAAAACGTAAACATTGATTCCTTCAAATGAAATGTGCACATGCATACATGTACAGCCCTTTTTTCAATCTACCGCTGGAGAGGGTTTCCCAATGACGTGCGGGTGATGGTGGGTTATCAGACGACACTTAACCACCTTGATCACTGCGGATGGTCAAAGGCAGGGAAGCGCACATGGGAGCACAATTTCAGCGCGGTTTTATTTTGCTCCACTACACTTCGATGCCCAACCACATATAAGCCGGTTCTGTGCAGCTCCATCCGAAAACGTTAACCTCGTGTAAATTATAGAAAGAAGTCAACTCTGGGCTGCAATTGTCGTGATGGAGTTTTCCCCGCTCGCTGGCAGGATGCGCATTATTTTCAGCGTTTACCGTGGCCAGCCACGACAGATGCCTTTGCCTGGCTCGCGCGCTGCCAAGTCGTACCATCTGGCAGCCATTGCTGCTCCCTCGCCGCACGGAAATGTTAACGATCTTCGCCAGCGTCGGGACCCAAAACGGCAAAGTGTGTCTGTCCTGCATCGATTGATAAAGTCGTCGCTGGGTTGTCTTCGCCTCGGCCGCATCTGCCTTGTGAAGCAGAGCTTTTGTTTTTGCTAAGTTTTGGAGCAAAGGTCAATAAATGTAAAACGGCCAGCAGACCAAAGAGAATGGGAGAGCAAGGGTCGTAGGTGAGAGGTGACATCTAGGTGTGTAATAATTTAGCCCCTACGCAGTTCGATGAATTTTTTACGGTTCGGAGTCGCAATGTGACTGAAATGTATATATATTTCTATCATTTGTACTTGTTCAAACTTAAACAAAACTTTTTATTTTACCTGTTAAGGCCCAATGAGCTATATATATATATTTTTTTTTTCAGAAGGAACCTGGCCACAAACTGATTGCTCAAAGAAGTGGCTTATGTGGAAATGTTTCTCAGCTAAATACTCTAAATGCCTGTTTCTTAATGTGGAGGGAAAAACTTGAGGACCCAGAGAAAAATTACACAACCATGGGGAGAACATGCCAACTCCAAATATACAGACGTCAGGGTCGGGATCTAACGACCTGTACACCAGGCAAAGTAGGTAACAGCTCGCCACCTTTCCTTAACATTTGTTCTGTTTAACACGGAGGCTTTCGCGACCAATATCATCCATAAGAGGTTTTTGGGTGAGATCGCGTAAATATATAAATGTGTCATTAAAGCCCGTCGCCACCCGACACAGCCAACTAGTAAGGTTTGTCACGTAAACAGAACGTGGCCAATTCGTCACTAGTACAGCACTAGTGTGTAGTGTATAGTGTAGTGTATACTAGTGTATAGTGTAGTGTATAGTAGTTTATAGTGTAGTGTATAGTAGTGTATAGTGTAGTATATAGTAGTGTATAGTGTAGTGTACTAGTACAGCACTAACCGGTGTGTCGGAGAGCCAAGCCACAACATTTACAATCTGAGTACGACGTTTCGCCAGTAATGACAACTAGCTTCATCAGGCGACAGCCAGATTTGTGGAGAAGTCTTACTGTTTGTTCTGTTTGCATCAATGTAAATATATATACACAGGCCTTTTGTCAAACAATTGCTCAATGAGGGCTTTCCCTCTGAACCTTAAATCATTTCTTCTGACATGCAGTTTTATGCATCCATTGAAACCTTAATACATTTTAATTAACGAGTCGTAACTTGCGTATTGGCAGCCTTCTAGAATTGAGTCGGGTTACATTAATCAGAACAATAATTCACAACCGTTTGTCAACCCACTGTTGTTAGCCCTCGCCGGTAATCTAACTGAGGTTTCCTGAGTTGGTAGGCTAGCGCACTCACCAGTGTGCCACCACTGCTCTCCCACCGACCGAGTCGGTTTATGTGAGGTCATTACCAAATAAGCAGGAAGTGTGCGAGTGGTGAAGGTGGAACTTAAAATGTTCTGTCGTGTAGAGACGTTTCCAGATGACTTGCCTGTGGCTCCTTCTGATGATGGGCAGCTGGCCGATTGTTTTCCTTTCTTAAGAATTTTGAAAATGCCTCAAGTGTAATCGGAGTTTCGTTTACGCGCAGGATTTCATTCTTAACGGAAGGGTTATGTTGCGTGGGTGTGGTGGTCCCAGCACGTTTACGATATTCGGTTTATTATTGTACAATATTGGTGGCGGAGCTCGATTATCGACCACATCTAACGTCGAGTGGCCAGTGAAATCTGAACTCTCCGTGGAGGCTGCCCTTGCCCCAACCCGCGCTTGACGAGCCTGGTGAAATTATGGTCAAACGTTGGTTGGATCATTGGCGACCGGGCTGAGATAATCAACTCTCGACACTCGGGAACCCGATTTAATCGCAACTCAGTCACAGTCCCCCGCACCTCCGATTTCCCCACGCCTCCAATTAGCACGGTTGCCTATGTACAGTGCGAAAGAAGTCCTACATACGTACACACTCGCACCTCTGATTTGCACGGTTGGCTACGTACGGTGCGTAAGAAGTTCAGCATGCATACAAACAACCCCCATACCCAATATGGCATGTAGAGAGAGGTCTTCATCCCGTAGTGGGTTGATAAAGGACTACATTGTTATGGCAATATTTATTAATTCATTGTGATTGATATTCATTAAGAATGAAACCTAAAGTAAGTGTCTCTTGTGGATGTGTATCTAGGCTGTGTGTCTTGGGCTTTTCAACAGGATTAGGAGCTCCTGCTAATGAGAGATCAATCGCGTTTCACATGACCATTAGGACATTACCTATATACGCTTTGGTGACGTCACTGCAATGCCGTATTAAATGTAGGTTGCTTCAAAAACAATGTTAACACTTCTGAGAATTTGCAACAATTCTACAAGAAATGTGCCTCCGGGCTCTGGAGACCACCTGGTGAAGATTCCAGACGTGTTGATAATGATGGCGAAGCTATGAACATATATTTGTTATTTTTCCATTTAAAGCTTTTGTGACTGCAGGGATTCATATTCTTGGTTCTTTCGGTAAAGTCACGTAGAAGGGAAATAATAAAATAATGAAAACTAAACAATAACATTCTCACGACGTTTCGATTGCAAGATAAGCAATCATGATCAGGTGTGAAAACCACACCTGATGATGATTGTGACTTTTATACTCTTAGGTTTTTTCGGTAAAGTCACGTAGGGAAAAATAAAAAATAAAAATAATAGCAATAATAATAGAAATAAAATAATAAATCACGACGTTTCGGAGGCAACACAAATCTCCGTCATCAGGTGGGACCGTCACAGCTAGATTTACTGTATCAAGTGAGGCAAAATTCCAAGAGACAAGCTCTTAAATACAAGTTAAGGGGGAGGGGGGGAGGGGCTTATCTGAATGTGGTAGCCAATGAATGGAACGTGTTGGGGGGGTGGGCGGGGCTAAAAGAGAACAATCTGTGCACCTAGACTCGGGGTTGTAACCGGTGTTGGCTGACAATCCAAATACAAAACAGCAGTACTGTTAAATGCTGGGGATGACTTTACCGGAAGAACCAAGAATATATATTTGTTATGTTACAGTGTATGATCTCTTCCTTTTCCATTAAAAACCGATAGTTCCATGTAAGTGTTGAAGCACCCTGTATTAAAGGTGAAGGTGCAGTCATGCATTTTCCTGCTCTCACCACTGCTGGCCAAAGAGCCTCCGCTCGAGGGAGCTGCGGTGTCCAGATCGTCTACTCTTCCACGGTGACCACTCCGATTAGCACGGTTGGATACGTAGGGTGCGCAAGAAGTTTAACATACGTACAGTACATACGCCACCTGCCTATCGACTTAAGCGTTGTCTAAACATTTACTTTGCCGATTGGGGGATTTGAGAAACCTGCACCATTGTTTCAACTGCTCAGCCAAAAGCTGGAAGCACATTTTGCGACCTTTGGATTGCAAGGCGAGTGTGTTGACTGTCGCTACACGTGGTAACTCCCATAGAGTAGACACATGGCAGTGATATCAGCAGTAGACTGCACCGCACCATCATTTTAAAAGATGGGTTAAGCTTAAAACTTATGTTGGACATCCTAGGACAGTCTGCAAAATTAACGCTGTTGACAGAGCCAGAGGTATTTCATGACTGCATTGTTGAATGTCTCTGTCCAAAGAACACTTCAGATTTTTTCTTTTTAAGCTGCGAAACACGCGGCGACTCTAAGCTTATATACATGCTCCAAGCGCGTGTGCTGTTTCATTCAGACGCTGTCGCCTCGACAGACCTGGTTTTCACCTGAGGACGGCTACTTGCGTTGTGGCCGAAACGTCATGAGAATAATTTTATTATGTTTTATTTTTATTATTTTATTACTTCCCTTCTACGTGACTTTACCGAAAGAACCAAGAAGATGAATCCCTGCAGTTACGAAAGCTTTAAATCGAAATTTAGTTTAGTTTTATTTGTATTTTTGTGATTTTCTTACCTTTCCTATGCCTTTGCACCGCTATCATGTTTTTGTGTTGTTTGTTTTAACGTTCTGACCCGCCCCAACTGGACGTGTGAAAAAGAGCTTGAAAGCTCATCGGATTCCTCCAGTATAAATACATATTTTGATTCTGATTAATTAATTACAAAAGAAAATTTTATTACTTTTGAAATTGGCCCCATGTCTGCCTCGAGACGATGATCACTCTAAAGTTGTAGTGGCGAGATCGGCACAAGTGTAGTAAGCGAGATGGATTGTGGCATTGCAGGGGTTGATTGTGTCGGTCCAACCGGCAGTGAGTTGATAAATGGCTGCTGTGATGATGACCAACACAGTTCATGCTTGTGGGTTGCAAACACGCATGCCATATGTTTGTATGTGTGCGTTTTGTGTGTGCTCGGGCTCCCTTCTTGCACTGGTTTGCCAGCTTGTTTTTCGTTTGACTGTCTTCAAACAGCCTAGTGGTGCACCTGTTGCCAAATGTCTCCGGATGTCTCCGTCTAGGCAGAGCCAATGGAAAAGGGGGCACATACAGAGAGCCCTCCCTCCACCTGGCTTTTGTGGCCCTGTGCCAAGTTGGGAATTGCACACGTGGTGGTTACCTTGATCATTCGAGCAATTTTAAATTGACCTCCTTGACACAAGCCGCCATCGATGGACACAACGTGGACCTGCCTCCCTCTCCTCCCCCCCGTGCGATAATAAGTAATGGTTTCATTAATGTTTCCTCGCACGCCGCGTCTCTGTTGACTTGGAGTCATTTCATTTGCCGCCCTTTTTAAACGTGTCGGCAGCACCGCCGGGTAGTGCACGGTGGGCGGCAGATGTCCACAGATGTTGAGGTCCGCTACGGGGTCCTCTTCTCGTTCTACTCGCTTGGCCTCGTGGGCTGTTTGGGCCGCCGTGACCTTTACCGACATCGCCTAGCAGCGGTCTCTCGACGGCTCTCTGGCCCATCGCTGCGTCTTTCAACTTGCGGCAGTCTCTATCCCGTTCAGTGCTTAATGCTTGACATCCGGTCACATCGCGGTCTTCCTCTTCGAGCGCCTTCCAGCGTTCCCCTCCGTCACCATCATTGGTAGCCTCTCACCATTCAGCCCTGTCAACGTGTTAGAGTTAAATTAGTTTACTGTACTTGACTAGATAGCCTGGCTTCTGTCTGTGTCTGTATGTAGAGGAAGCTGATGTTTGTATTTCTCTTTTGGGTCACCACTGGCTGTGTCCCCTTCTCCCTGTGTGTGCACTATGCATCTTACTTGCTCCCCCGCCCTCTGCTTTCTGTTTTTGGCGACTGGCCGGCGCGCCGGCTGGCTGATGATGAGTGCCGAGCTTTGGGTGATTTGGCGAGGGCTTGGAGTTTATAACCCACACATGCCGCCCCCACCCACCCACCCTCAAATGCGGAGTAGGGCAGCCAGCAGAGGATTTCCCCAAATGTTTTATCTCCCCGTGTGGCCATACACCTGGCCCTGACGTGTTCGCTGGGCAACACCAAAGGCCAAACGTAACCACCACCACCATGGGTGGCCCTTGAATTTGTTTAAATTTTGCACTGCTGTTTTGTTTTTGTAATATGGACAGACAATTACAGTTTTTGTTGTTCCTGCTTGCAAATTTAAGAATTTTCTGATGTTTATTTTCATTCAATTATCGAGGCTATCCTGCGTGGCAATTGAGAAATGCTGTTTTGACGAGCGAGGTTGGAGTTGGTGTAGGAGGGAGCAAATCTTCTCATTACCCAAAGGCAATGATTGTCTCGGTCATCGTTGAGTAAATGCTTTCCATGAGTTAACTTTTGGCAATTGACATCAAACAGTAACAATTCATAAAATAACTGACATACATAAAGGACATTTTGTAAAGAGGAAATGCAATGGATGTGAAAAATGTTATGGGCAATGTCGCCTCCTGTACCTTTCTGCCATCATCGTGATTCCACACTGCACCCTCTGGTAGCGGATTTTCGTGAGCTCGAGGTTAAAAAGTTTGTTTAGCAATCTCTCCTCCGGGAGTCTAATCGACAGGATGCGACCACCCCCTCCACACCTCATCCAGTAGCTCGCGTCCCCGACAACGCTTTTTAGTCAACCCATTGCTGAATTAGAGCCTACCCACATTGTGTGGCTGGTGGGGGTTCTTTGACCACGCTTTCACCAAGCTGTTGCGTGCGAGTTGGTGATGATTGGGCACATAGACGTTGAGGCATGGTATAGCACAACAAGGAATTTCGCTCCGCTGCAAACTGCTGTGCGAGTGTGCAGTGGCAGGTGTTTTTCCTAATAGTGATACAATTCAGCACAGATGGGTGAATAATCAATCAAAGGACACATTCACACGTGTAGAAGTCTGTGCGGATATCGATGGTCTCGCATTCACAAATGTACGTCATAGCTGAAACAGCTTCGGCTCTCGAGTTCGCGGCCCCAAGCGCAAGCTTCGCACGCAAGATCTGTGACATGCTCAGCAAGCGACGGATGCCCATCCACCTGGGCGAACAAGTCCGCTCACCTCGCGCGCTGAATATTGGACTTCCCCGAAGCTCCGTGCTCACTCGGATACTATTTCGCATATATGCACGAGCGATACACCACGGGCTGTTGTCTTGCATGTCCGTGTACGCCGGACTACGTAGCCCCACACAAGTCCACAGCCACAGAGTTCCGTGCACCGGTTTGGACAAGAAAATAGTATCATTGTTGATTCATCAGTACAAACATGGTGTGACAGGGTGGACCATTAGGGTAAAGTTTTTGAGTAAGCACTCGGGCAAGAATATATTGTTAGTAATTAGCAATATAATTACTAAGCGCTACAGGAAGAAGATTTTGGGAGCAAGGGTGCGTACACATCTTGAGTCAAGATTAATAAGTGCAAAACGGAATCGCTTTCGTCCTAACTAAGATGGGCAGTCGTTAAACAGAGCAAGATGAGTAAGCACACGTGAATGAAAGGGAGCGGTCAGAAGAGTTATTGTTAAATATTATCATGTTTATAGTAGTGTAAAATAACACCAGCGGATTCTTCTGAAGGAAAGGATGCCACACTGCCTTCATTTGTATGTTGATGCGCTACAAATTCTCGCACAGCTGAAACATTTATCTGGAAAGTGCCATTCGCAATGTAACCAGCGAAAACTTCAGAAATATATGCAAATTAGGCGTCTAATGTTAGGACGTTTTAGCCGATAGGTTTACAGATTCCAGGGAACTGGAAAACCAGGTTTTCACATCTCATCAGGCATCGGAGTGCTTCTGTTTACATCATTACAATGGTCATGCTTCTGCCATACCAAAACAAAGCTGTATAACCTAAGCTATAAAAAGTATTGATGTGGCATGCAGTGGGATATGTAATTGAAACTTGCCGGTATATTTTTACACATCCGTGCTTGCGGGTAGACTTAGAGGTTTTAACAATCTCTTGATTGTTAAAACACCCATATTCATAAATTTTACCATTGCCAAAGAGCCTTTAACAGACTTTTGGGGCAAGTGCTGTTAGCGAGGGTTGGTGGCCAGCACCATGCCCAGCTGCCTTTGTCTCCCCAGTGATGATGTTTACACACCACACCTGGTACTCATTTGAGGCTGAGTCGATCTAGGGGAGGCCCAGGACTAGTTCAGGTAATAAAAAATGTTGTTGGTCAGTGAGCGAGAATCGGGTGGATAGCACAGCGCGCTCACCGCTCCACTACCACTCCCCACACAACAAAGATCCCCCGTATAGCCTTTAACAGACTGTTGGGACAAGTGCTCTTAGCGTATACATATGAGGGCCGACACGGCACATGAGGGGGTGGGTAGCCAGCACCACGGCCTTTGTATTCCCAGTGACGATGTTGACACACTGCACCAGGTACTCACCTCAGGCTAAGTCGATCTAAGGGAGGCCCAGGACCGGTTCAGATAATGGTCGCCAGTGTTGGCCGTGAGCGGGAATCAAACTCGGGTCGCTGGGTTCGTAGCGCAGCGCGCTTGCTGCTACACTACCGCTCCCCAAATGCACTCTCATGCACTCACACAGCACGATACCCCCCATCTCCACCAACTTCCCTTGGTCACAGCTGACTGTAAACAAATAAAACACCAAAATAAAATAAAAATAAAACAACTAAATTAAATCACGACGTTTCGGAAGCAACACAAGCATCCGTCATCAGGTGTGACTGCTCCAGCAGCATTACTGTAGCGTATGAAGAGAGCTATTTAGAGACACAAGAGTATGGATCCTTGCAGGCACGAAAACTTCAAATCTATAAATAAAACCCCTTTTAAGCAGGAGCTTTGTTTGTTAAAATTAGTTTGGACAAATTATATTTCAACTTTATTCGGGTATCGGTGCCGGTGCGACCTCATCTCCCCGATTGTTGCTTCGGTCCATCTGCCCTTCTTCTACCCAGTCTTTGTCGACCTCGGAGGGAAACAGCAAAATTAGAAGTGGGAATGCAACACAATGCTGAATCCATACTAGAGTTTATTTTCTTTTTGGGTTAGATCGAGTAATTTTGAATGTGTCGTTAAACCCGCCACCACCCGACGCCGTCAATTAGTAAGGTTTTCCACGTAAAGAAAACGTGCCAATTTGTTACTAGTTCTGCACACCGGCGTGTTGGAGAGTTAAACCCACGACAACATTTACAATTTGAGCACCGTGAAGTTTCGCCAGTAAATACAACCGGCATCATCGGGCGACAGCCCAGATTTGTGGAGAAATCCTCCTGTTTTCAGTCTTAAATAGAAAGATAAGTGCGATATTGTCACTTGTGAGCCAGTCGCTTGCGAAGGCCAGAGGTGAATGTTACCCGGTGAGTGCAGCTGTAGTTCTCACGGACTACGGCTGCACCGTCACTTTGTAGACGAAGCGGCTGCGCAGCAGCAGCAGCAGCAGCAAACGTGCAACAGGTGGTAGGCTACCCAACGGCAACAGCAGCAGCAGCAGCAGCAACAGCAGTCGTTTACACCATTGGTACCTCAATTGCCAGTAAAAAATATGCTAATTGTTTTTTTACCCTTCTATCTGGCAACAAAACTGACACCTTTTTTTTTTTGGCGTCATCTGGTCCAACCCATGTGAGACTAGGCTCTAAGGAAAGCAGTCTCGGGTGTGGACCAATCAACTTCAAGGACAGTGCATACATTATCAGAGTTAGGTTTTTTGTTTGCATTATGACCGCAGGTATTGTGGTCTATGCAAACATGACTCCTTGTAAAAAAGGTGTCAGTTTTGTTGCCAGATAGAAGGGTAAAAAAACGATTATCAACAGCAGTCGTGTTCACGAATCTTTTATCTAGCATATCCATGAAGGGCCATTGCCCGTAACACATGCCTATTTTTATTTAAAGGCAGTGTGAGATTGAAGAATGTGAGTTTTTTTAATATTATTTGTGGTTGTGCACCACTGTCAACGCAGCACAAGGGAAATAATTTTTTACGGCATTACTTAAGGCTTCGTGGCCCATATTGGTAGTTCATTTGCACCGGTGGAAACATGTGCACTGTGGAAGAGAGAAGAGGAGGAGATGTGGTGTGATAGGTGAAATGGAAAGAGTGGGCTGCGGTGGCCTGTAACCAAATCGCCTGGTGTGCACGCGCAATCTCACCAGATCTCAGACTCTGAAGCGGGGTTAAGCCTAGATAGGGCTTGGTCGGTGTGGGTGAACGCCGCCGCGCGCACAACAGGTGCCGTAGGCTGCCCACGGGACAAGATTGTCAGCAGAGGGAAGTGCAGAAAATCAATTGCTGTTCTGCACCTTCACCATGAAGTAGGTTGTGATCAAATGAGATCCCCAAGACCCACGCAGCACGGAGAGGCCATCATGCAGGAGTGGAATGACAAAAGAAAGGTCTGTACCAGCTGGTGCAAAAGGGTTGATGCATGAAGGGGTGTTGAGAGAAGGGGGGGGGGATAGAAACAAAAATCGTTGGGAAGTCTAATGAGACGGAAGGTGGCATAAGAGCCGGGGTAATCGTAACAGTGATTCTACAGAGCAAAGAAGAAAGGAAAATGGAAGGAGGAAGAATAGATTGATTGGCAGCGTCGACAGGACAGCATCTGTCATGGGCATAACAGAGGCGTCAAGCCTCGGTTGTGCAGAAGTCGTGTGAGATCGTATAAACGTGGGGTTTTTTTTCCATTCTCAAATGCAATAAAACATTAAATTCCTTCATGTTCTACAAGCCCTTGTGGAACTGGCAGCATTTGTCGAAGCAGACATGCTCTGGAGCGGTTTTGGCTATTGAAGTGTTATCGGCAGTCGTAATCCCTTTCCCATTCCAACTTACTTCTCTTCGTTTCCTCTGGAGCATAAGGCCGCAACAAGCCCACGGCATGTTGGACGGTCTTTAGAAACTTTCTCTGCTTCACCCCAAGACAGAATGGTGCGTTGCAAGGTGGTCTTTGGCCTGCCCCGCCATCTTTTCCCTTGTGTCCACCGTAGGGCAGTTTTCCATTCTCTTAGGTTTTTTCGGTAAAGTCACGTAGGTAAAAACTAAATTTAAAATGAATAAAGCAAAATAAAAAATCACGACGTTTCGGAGGCAACACAAGCTTCCGTCTTCAGGTGGAACCGTCACAGCACGACTGCTGTATCAAGTAAAGCTTGTGTTGCCTCCAAAACGTCGTGATTGCTTTTATTTATTTAAAAAAAAATTTACCTACGTGACTTTACCGAAAAAACCTAAGAGTATGATTTCGGTAAAGTCACGTAGGTAAAAAATAAAATTAAAATTAAATAAAGTAAAATAAAAATAACGACGTTTTGGAGGCAACACAAGCTTCCGTCTTCAGGTGGAACCGTCACAGCACGATTGCTGTATCAAGTAAAGAGACATTCCAAGAGACCCGACCTTGTATATATACTGGTTGAGGGGGGAGGAGCCAGGGTGGGTCCCTGGATCGGAGTTTTTTATTTTACTTTTATTAATTTTAATTTTATTTTTTTACCTACGTGACTTTACTGCAAAAACCTAAGAGTATGAAGTCTCTTGTGTTGCATCGCATAACCAAGTCAATGGCAAACAGGAAGATAATTGGTGAAATAATGCATCCTAGGCGTACCCCTGACGCGACGGGAACCAGTCTGAGGTAGTGATGTTGACCAGGATGGCACATTCAAATTCTTCATATAAGCGCTTGATCAGCTCCATGAGTTTTAGTGGCATGCCATATGTCGTCGGTAGGATCTTCCAATGACTGTCTCTGTGTATGCTATCAAAAGCTTTCTTGAAGTCGATGAAATTGTGGTTTAGTGGGGGCTTTCCAAACCAGGCACTGTTCCTTGATATTGTGTAGAGTAAATATGTGGTCAATGCAGCCTCTCTCTCTCTCCCAGCTTGCTCTTTCCGCATGGTCTGGTCAAGGGCACTGTTAATCCTGTTGAACAGGATTTTTGAGAAGACCTTGCTAGGAAGCGACAGGAGTGTAATTCCTTGCCAGTTGTCGCAGTTTGCAAGATCGCCCTTTTTGGGAAGTCTCACAATTAGGCCTTTTGTCCAGTCCTTGGAAATGCTATTACTCTCCCATATGCGTTGGAACAGGTCTGTATGTGCATTAGCGGCAGTCTCTGAATCAGCTTTGAGCATCTCAGCATGGATGGTACCAATGCCTCTGGTGGAGCCTTTCCTGATTTCATTGTGGATATGGCCTTGCTGATCTCTTCTTTGGTTGGGGGGGTCTAAATAAATATGTAGTGAAGAAGTTGGTTGAGGTCTGTTCAAGACTGTGTTAAATTTTCTTGCTGTGGATTTCACACCTGATGACGATTGCTTGTGTTGCAGTCGAAACGTCGTGAGAATTTGTATTGTTTGATAGTTATATTATTATTTTATATTATTTCCCTTCTACGTGACTTTACCGAAAGAACCAAGAATATGAGTCCCTGCAGTCACGAAAGCTTTGAATCTAAATTTGCTCGACCCATCTTTCTGCCTGGGCTCTCTCAGTGGTGATGGCCGTGCCCTTCCTTGTCTTGGACTGGTGGTGTTTTACTTCTTGTTCCGCAAAGTTCTTTCGTGATTTTATAGAATGCTCCTTTTCACTATGGCCGCTCCCTCCTCAGCGAGTTTCGCTTTACTTTCAGGGTATACCATTTATGAGGTTAAGGATGGGGGTTGAGTGACCGTTTAATGTTACATTTTCTCCCAATTTTATCCCAACGAAGAATGTATTCTAATCTCTGTCAAGCAGCATATCCTTTAATGGTAGAGAAGTTCCCACAGCAGCGGTTATTGAAGAGCTAGCATCTGATAACCCCTCAAGTGACCTCTGGTACACATAGTAAGTAGATTTCAGAATTGTCCCAGCCGCTCTGCCAGAATTTTCATTGCATGATGGTCAACCGAAATTTGTAATTCTCAGAGCTGAAATTTTGCCATATCAAGTGGTAACTGAGCTGAGACCATCGACTGACTGGTCGTGGTGAACCTGGTTCAATCACAGGTTGTGCTCGGATGCCTGCGAATCAAACCCAGGGTCTCAGCGATGCCAGCTGAGATTTCTGACCTTTGAGCCACCCGGCCACCTTGCACAAAAGGGCTCTTAGCAGGTTCTGAATAACGCATGGGAGCGTGCGATGGTTTCACGTCACGTGAGGCTAGGGAGGCGGGGGGGCCCAGCGTTGCCCCCTCCGGCATGACCTCTGTGAGCCAGTGCTGTGTTGTTCGAGCTGCAGTATTGTCGCACGACAGCATTCCAGCACAGCGCCCGCCCATCCGCGTTCATCGCAGTGTTCTGACCGGAACCAACGCTCTGATGGGAAAGCAGCACGCGTGCTGGATTTAACCCCAAGCGTGACGGGGGGATTTTTGTTTATTATTGCTACTCCTACACTAAAAGGCCTGTATATAACATGGCTCATTACACCGCTGATTCGGATATACCGCGGGTCAAGTCATGTGCCCCGAAAAGAACGTACAGTTGATGGTAGAAAGATAAAGATAAATTAACATAATTTATTCATCATGTAGATCAGTGCTTCGTAACTGGTGTGCCGCCACACGGGCCCAAGTCCCAGCTGTTCAGTGGCCGATCCACCCCCCACCTCCCACCCTCCCCTTCCAATTTATTGCGGTGCATTACGTCAGCCTCCACCTCCAGCCCTCTCAACTTTAACGGTCGCCGCACGCGCAGTTGGGCAAACGGACACGGAGACCCACACGCAGACGCCGAGACGCGCGTGCATTTTCCTTCATAACGGCGAGCGTCATGTCCCACGACACCTGCGCATTATGTTGGCCTTTTACTGTATTGCCACGCTTTGTTTACACGGAAGAATCCCTCCCGCTAAGGCGGGGGGTATAACGGCACACGGTCACAGCCGCGATGCGCCGGGTCGGCCGTGGCTTGAAACGCGTTTTACTTTGAGCAACTCGGTGCAACTTGGCACAGCGTTGGCGTAGAGTGACAGAGTTGCCCTAAGTTGCTTGGAAAAAGTGCGTTTGAGCAATTATTAGTTCACAGGGAGCACGACAACCTCGGGGTAGTCATGCGACCTCCGTATTCCGTTTGGAAGTTGCCCATCCCAGTTGTCCGCGAGTAGGGAGTAGTGATCAGATTTGGTTACAATCATAAAATGGTGGCAGAAACTATCGCTGGTGATCATTTCTGGCAACGATTACCCCCACGGTTGCCCTGGTGTGTGTCACAGCTTTTTAAGTGAGCCAGCGGCACTGCATGGAAATGAGGCTTCGGGTTGCCGTGTGGCTGTGAGAGAGGCGGCGTTTGGCTGATTGTGATGCCGCGTGCGTCTTGACATCGGTGAAACCGACCCCTGTGACCCGCAGTGCCGCATCTGCGCCACTGTTTTCATTTTAATTCGTGTGATTTCCTTGCCCCGCGTGGGCGGCGGCTGCTAATCCACACTGAGCATGCCCTAAGCGCAGCCCTCTTTGGTATGGAGATGGTTATAATCTAATTCTCACACCCACCACAGCTAAAGTTCCTAGGTGTACCAATCATCAGGCTTGTGCGTCGTCTAAACAGCTGTTCCAATTAAAATAGGATAGATTGGTGAAGGCAGGTCGCCGGGTTCATGGTTCAACGCGCCAACCACTTGCGATGTTCCAATCGAGGCACGGTGGTGGTTGGGGCACTGCGTGCTATTCTGATTTGAAATAAATCGCATCATTGTTTCAATTATCGCGCCAAGGGCGTGGATTGAAACCGGCAACCTCCGGGTTTGTCGCAAGCACGCCGCGCCGTCCATTGCACCGCGGCGGCGTACCGCGTACCGCCGCGGTGCCCTCGTGCGTTCGGCGACTCTGCTCGCGATTGAATTAACTCGGCGTGTTTCCTGCCGCGTCTCCCGTCGCATCGCCGCAGGTGCTGCTGGAGCAA
The DNA here is from genome assembly GCF_015708825.2 of Lethenteron reissneri. Classification (NCBI taxonomy): domain Eukaryota; kingdom Metazoa; phylum Chordata; class Hyperoartia; order Petromyzontiformes; family Petromyzontidae; genus Lethenteron; species Lethenteron reissneri. Next base: position 7,743,950 of record NC_083834.1, read on the forward strand.
GCGGGACGATGGAAGGTCACGGAGAACGCCCTGGAGCTGATGGACGTGTACGAGTCGGCCATCGCGAGCCTCGCAACTGCACGGCCCCTCCTCTCCTCCGCGTGCGAGAATGTGGACATGCTGCTGGGCCGGCTCGCGCTGTGAGTACATTGACCGTGTTTTAGTCTTTTTGTAAACTATAAATAAAATAAACTTTTTGTATTTTACGCGGTAAGGCCTCTACTGAGCTGTATAGCCGCGTTTCAGAAGCGGCCTGGTTATCACAAATGATTGCTCGACGAAGTGGCTTATCGCGTGGAAATTTAGAGCAGCCGAATACTTGATTCTGAATGTGGAGAGACCCGGAGAACTATCCATACGACCACTGGGGGAGAGAGAGAGACATGCAGGCTCCAAATATACAACAGCCGTTAGGGTCGGGATCGAACCCACGACCTGTACAGCAGGCGAGGCAGATACAATCTCACCCCTCCTACCCCCCCACCCTTTACCTGGGCAACTACTCTACCCCCCTCCCCATAATCAGAATCTTTATTTATCTCGGAGGAATCCAATGAGCTAGTAAGCTATTTTTTTCACAGATTTCCAGTAGGGGCAGGTGAGAACATTACAACAACAAACAATACAAAAGTACAATAGGAGTGCAAAGTACAGGAAAGGGAAACACGATGTTGAGATATTATATTCGTGGTTCTTTCGGTAAAGTCACGTAGAAGGAAAAAAAAAAAAAAATTAACAATAAAATTTTCACGACGTTTCGACTGCAACACAAGCAATTGTCATCAGGTGTGAAATCCACAACAAGAAACTGTGAAAATCCACCACTTTTTTCAAATTTTCTTGCTGTGGATTTCACACCTGATGACGATTGCTTGTGTTGCAGTCGAAACGTCGTGATCATTTTATTGTTTTATATTCTTATTATTTTATTATTTCTCTTCTACGTGACTTGACCGAAAGAACCAAAAATATGAATAAAAAAATACAATATTGAGATGTTTGTCATTATGCTTGAAACTTGAAAAAAAAAACACTGGGTACACGAATGAGCAAGCGTGAAACATTTTTTTTCATCTTTCCAAAAATCCAAGTTGTCCTTTTTTGGTAACAGCCGTATCCTGACCTGGATAGTGTGAAAACAAGGCGAACGGGGAGAGTGGACCGGTCTTAAGTTTCAAGTTTATTTTGTTGAATAATTTGAGAACTCGAAAGAGACCAGGAGTCGCATTTGCAAGGGTAACCTAGGGCTGCTTGGTCTATGACTGCTCACTATATACTCACCTACTGATGGGTGGCTGAAAGCTGTTTTAAGATGCCTACCTGAATTCAACACGCTCCTTACTAATATATCCGATATTGTACATACACCAATTACCAATTCTCACTGACGACAGCACCCTACTTAATAACGTCTCCCTGATCCATAGCGCACCCTCCTTACTAAAGTATTCCTTAATACAATGAGACACACGGACACGGCTGGACTTGTTCGACATTTCAAGATGCACAGGATATCAATTCTCTTCTTAAATTTGTGATGATTGATAACGCAATGAAACCCAAATGAAGGGCAGGAGTGCCAACACAGCTGAGCCAACACTCGGCCACAGGATGTCGTGTACAGTGTCGACGCTGTCTGTGTGCATGCGCGCGCTCCACCTTCAAAGTGCACCTAGCCTGGTACAAGCACAGTGGCGACATCACTGCTACTCGGTGGCGAACGCCGCTTGTTTTTGTGAGTGCATTCCTCGGCTGTTCTCCAGAACCGTTGGCCGTTTCTGGCATTTCTCCCACAATGCAGTTGCTAATTACTTCTGCAGCAAAAGCAGCACTCTTATACTCTTTGGTTCTTTCGTTAAAGTCACGTAGATATAAAATAAAATAAATTAAATCACGACGTTTCAGGCACAACACAAGCGTCCGTCCCCACTTCTTTTTTTGCCCACTTCAGCAATTGTTTCTTGCTGTGGTTGTCCCACCTGATGACGGACGCTTGTGTTGCGCCTGAAACGTCGTGATTTAATTTATTTTATTTTCTACCTACGTGACTTTACCGAAAGAACCAAAGAGTATGGATCCCTGCTGTGACGAAAACTTCAAATGTAGATTCAGCACTCTTATCTTTATTATTCTCATAATTTCTTCGTGTGAACCTGCGACAGCGTTAACACACGGCAAACCATTAACGCTTCATTTTGCTTCTTTAGATGGTAAACTATCTTATAGTTGCATGGTAAAAATAATTACTTACCCTCGGTCTTGCAGGGATATGGGTGAGAAACAGACAAAAATATAAGCACGTGGTTAACAGAAATTTTTTTTGCATGTTCACTTTCGGTTTCTCCACCAAAGCATACATTAAAATAACTTTCATCTTCTTGGTTCTTTCGGTAAAGTCACGTAGAAGGGAAATAATAAAATAATAAAACATAATCAAATAATTCTCACGACGTTTCGGCCACAACGCAAGCAGCCGTCCTCAGGTGAAGAACAGGTCTTCAGACGCTGTCTTCCCGACAGACCTGTTCTTCACCTGAGGACGGCTGCTTGCATTGTGGCTGAAACATCTTGAGAATTATTTTATTATGTTTAGTTTTTTATTATTTTATTATTTCCCTTCTACGTGACTTTACCGAAAGAACCAAGAAGATGAATCCCTGCAGTCACGAAAGCTTTAAATTAAAATAACTTTGTTGTCCAGCTGACGTTGGGCATGCCGGAGCAGTGCATTAGAGTGCAATTTGTTGTAGGTACGTATGTAGAACTTCTTTCGCACCGTACGTAGTAGCTAACCGTGCTAATCAGAGGTGGAGGTGATAATTGTTCACACATTAGCATTGGTGATGAACTTAACCCGACGCAACAGTGTGCTTCTAATGTTAAGCACAGAAGCGTGGAAGTCAAATCCATAACCCTACAAGAGCGTAGTTCTGTTTGCACTTTCTGTGGGCTGTTGAAACATCCCAGGAATTCTGCAGTCTTCTCTTTCTTCTTGAAGTTATCCCCTCTGTGTTTCACGCCAGCCAGTTCCACCGGTCTCGACTCCTCCCCTCTCCCTGCTGCACATCTTGGGTGTGCTTTCTGAAATATTTAACTTTCAAAAGCTGTCCTTTTCTTCCTGTGTGCCACCGTTCTGTGTCTCTTTGCTGTTCGACACGAGTTTTAAGCTTCGTGAATTGAGGAAAAAATTATTTGACGTTACAGTGCGTCGTTACATCATTTCGGGTGATTGGTTAAAGGCAATTTGTACGTTTTCCCTTCCTTATTAATGAAGCTTTCAGCTCGTGTCGGGCAGCCTGGGACACATGGGCTCGGATGGTATCTACAAGATAAGAGCCGTTATATTTTTAATGCTTTTAAGCCAACGTTGTAAGCGTTAATGCGTTGGCTGTGTCTGGTCCTGTAGGGTGGTCTCGAAAACGTAAATGCAGGGATGATGAAATATACATTAAACTTTATGATAAAATTGCATTGCTATAAGGGGCTTATCCTTTACAAAACCGGCCACATTGATCAAAGGGTTACCAAAAAACTTTGGTTGTAATTAAATCAGCACTAAAATATTATTGCCTTGTCCAACAAGGTGGTGATGTATGTCACGCGCTTGGCTTTGCCTCCCGATTATATCGTTACGTGTGACGTCATTGCACACCGTCGCGCGTTGTGTGATACAATCTCATCTGCCGCTCGGAAGGGCTGGTCATCGCCGCTAATTAAATACTTCTGAGCGCACGTTGGAAAGTGTTCCAGGATCCATGCAGGCGCCTAGTTTGTGTCGTGACATCAACGGGCGACGGCTCACCCCCGCACGCACGCGCCATGTCCCCTCCTCCGCAGGAGCTGCTTTGAGCTGCTGCTGCACCTACCGGAGTCGGGGGTTCCGGAGGACACGTGGGGGGCTTTCTCTACGTCCGTGAAGGTGAGTCGAGCGATGGTTCCGGACGGGCACCGTCCAGTCGGTCGCCCCACGGGACTTGCGGATCGGTCAGATCTCTCCTGACTGACACCGACCTCTCACCTTGCTTGGAACGCCGTCTGCAATGCGGTGGTGCAAAGGGGCGTTCGTCGCTTCCGCGTTTCTGAACAGTACGACGGTGATGGACGTTTGTGCCACCTGAAGCAACGCGGCATTTTAGCGACAGTGGAAATGAGCACGAGGGTGTAGCCGGTCTGCTACCGCTGTGTGGGCCAGATATCAGAAATTCCAAGGGGTGGGGGAGAGGCGGGGTGGGTGGAACATGTGATGTTCACGTTGTGTTTGCGTCAGTGTTCATTTCCCCCCACCACCCCCCCCTACTCGGGAATGATTGGGCTTCACGGTGTTACAAAGAGGATCTGCAAACGGAGTTTATTCAAAACTTATACACGAGGCTGCATATAAAGAATGTAGTTACCCCCTCCACTCCGCATTTCACCATCTCACATGCAACTCACACAGTGTGGGGAAAAAGACCCTTATCCGGCTATGAATTTACAAAAGGACTGTACATATAATCTAAACTATAAACTGAACAATTATTTTTTATCTTATCAGGTAATGCCCATTGAGCTTTATAGCTCTTTTTCAGAATCGACTTGGCCACAAATTATAGCTCAGTAAAGTGGCTTATGTAGAAATTTATGGTATCCAAATACTCTAAACGCTTGTTTCCAAATGTAGAGGGAAAAACCTCAGGGCCCGGGGAAAGATCCACGCAACCACGAGCAGATCACGCAAACTCTAAATATACAGGCGTCAGGGTCGGGAGCGAACTCGCGACCTCCTGTATACCAGGGGAGGTAATTAACATCTCGTCACCGCGGTGCACTATACATACAGGGTGGGTACCAGTTCCTCCGTAGAATAATCACGTAACTTAGCCCATAACGGGGGTACTCGTTTTATCATCCCTCCACCTTCCTGTGGCCATAAGCAGGTCTATATATGTGAGCGAGTCTTTGTTTCCTGGGCTGTGCGCGTTTAACCCCCCTCTCGCTCCCCAACTTCTGGAGCAAGCTCTCCAGATAGGTTTCCCGCTTGTTGTTCGCGGTGTGACGTCCCCGACGTTTCGGGCGACGTGTTGGGCGGGGGTGGGGGGAGCGTGATTTTTTTTAGGAGTTTAAATTTGCAGAGCCGTGGCCACTGTGGGGAGGATGCTTTTGGGTTTTTGCTGAATTTTGGCTGTGCAGGCCGCACGGACTCCTGCGTTTGTGAACGACTTGGGCGGCTGCAACGGAGATTTTCTCTCCCCCCCCCCCCTACCCCCCCAGTTGTTGCTGTGGAATATAATCCATGGCAGGATGGCTGAATCAAGGATTGAGAGGCTGCTTGCCGGGTCCTGCGCCAAATTAACCATCTGCTGTAAATTACCTCTCTCCCTCTCTCTCTCTCTCCTCCTCTCTCGCCCTCTCGTACCACCCAACCCCCCACGGCCATCATGCGCCTCTTAAAAATAATAAACAGGCCTCTCGTAAACTGTAGCTCTCGTAAACTGTAGCCGGCACTCTGTTTAATAATACACCAGCGAGCGGGGGGGCCCATTTCACCACGGATTTCGCTGTGCCCCTTTGGTTTTGAGAGCAAGCGAGGCGTACTTAATGACATTTATCCCCGTTTTCTTACAAAAAAATATCCAACCGTGCTAATGGCACCTCCGATTAGCACGGTTGGCTACGTACGTTACGAAAGAAGTTCAACGTGCATACAGTGGCAGTCAAAATGGAGTCCGTTTATTTGCCTAAAGTCTTATTTCCTGTGATTTACGTGGTGTTTTCTTTGTTGTGTGTGTGCTTACGATTGCTTTTGCTGGCCTGGCAGTTGCTGGCCGGTCATCGGGCCAGGCACACACAGGCAGCACGCACTCAAGACACACATTCCCCGGGCTTAAACACAACGGAGGATGCACTTCAACGGCGTGCGGGAGGAACTGTAATGAGAGAGGGCTTGTGGTGGGGGGGGGTGTCGGTTAGGAGGGCAGCTCTTTTGACATTTACAGCAGCGGGGATGGCACGGAGGGGGGGACAAACACACACGGGCCTCTAGAAGTCTACGGCGGGAACGCGTAGGGCTAAGCCGGCCCGGGTTTTGCGTTGAGCCTGCACCGGGTGTGGCGAGCAGATGGAATGCATCGTCGCTTGGCAACTGCCAATCGTTGGCGAGGTCGCGTCAGCTGCAGTGGGGCGAGGGTGCGCCGTAAATCCTGGAGCGGAGCGGCGAGTCCAGCGAGCTGATAAGGTTCGGTTATTATGTGGCCTTGGACACGATCGCGAAATCTGTCGTTCCGTCTTAAACGTAACTGACGTTTTAACATCGCGCGCCTGCTCCGCCGCCGTGCTTATAATTGCACGAGCTCGCCGCTTGGAATTTACGTTGAGAATAATAATAAAAAAAGAGCCCTTACCCCATATTCCTTTTTTAAGCGGCAGCGCGTGAATCTAAATTGGGTACATTCATTGTTTCTGGCTGCGTTAATGTCGCCATTCACAGTGCATATGCTGAATTTAAATAGCTGTCTCTCTCGGGCAGCTGCGGCTGGGGTTGCGGGAGCAGGCTGCAATCGATCCTGAATGAAGGAAGAAACAAACAGTTCCCCATAAGGACCGCGCTTAGCTGAGAAAGGATTTAAATTAAATTCTGTACGAGGCAGCCGGGGCGTCCCTCGGGGCTCCACAAAGCTCACGCAGGGCACCGAACCAACATTGGTGAGGTCCCGGGTTCGAGCCCTGGTACCGGTTGCCCGTTTAAGAGGGATTACCCCCCCCCTTGTTAGGGTACTGAGGGTTCTGCATTCGATCTCCTGGGGGCACCGTGCATCTTGGTGGTTTTATAATGGCCTGTCAGGGCACTGAGCCAGTACTGGAGGGCTCTGGGTTTGAGCGCGGTGGCTGGGGGTCGATCGGTGGGCTCACAATGGCACTAGGGCACAAAGTCAGCAACAAGGGGGTTGTGAGTTCAAGCCCTGGTGTTGTGTTGTGGGTGTCTTTGTGGGTTCACAATGGCCGTGTTGGGGGTCACAGCACCGGCAACTTGAGACCCCCCCCCCCCCCCCCTGGTTGTCTCTTGGGAATGTAATGACCGGGTTGGTATATTTGGCCTGAGTATCGAAGGAGCTGGGTTCAATCTCTGCTACTTAATGGGATCTCTGGCTTCATAACATTTTACGTCTTTTAATTAATTTAATTCCTGAATCGGTTATTCTCCATTGAATTTTTTATTATTATTTCCATTTAGTCTCATTTGTATGCTTTTGTTTTCTCTATCAGTCTAAATGTAAACAAGCTTAACATGTAAGCTTTCGCGACCAACATTATCCATAATAGAGTTTGTTTTGTTGTTGGATCGCGTAAATATAAATGCCACCACCCGACACAGCCAATCGGTAAGGTTTGTCACAAAACGTGCCAATTCATTACTAGACTAAATCCACAACATTTATAATTCGAGTACTTGTACGTGTGGTTGCGGGTTTAACGACACATTTTTATTTACCCACAAAGCCCTCTTATAAATGCAACTTTCACATAGTTTACATAAACATTTTGATGATTATTACAGTACACGAGGGTTATGAGTTCAAGCTCAAAATCTCGTCTGTGTGTGGTGAGAATGTCCGAGGTCTTGAATAGGTTCACCTTTACCTTGGTGGCATGATTTAGAGCAGCGTTGTATGTTCATTATGTCTTTCGACAACTGGAACTAGCCTAGTGGGTGGGGGGGGGGGGGTAATGGATTTGTCTAACCACAGTGTGTGGCATTGCCGTTCTCAGGCAGCAGCAGTATGAAGCTCGCATACTTTCAAGGCTCTTGTGCTTGATGTTTTGCTCTTTGTGGTCGAGACGTGGACGCTTGGGAACAGTGGGGGGAACGACTGAGCGTCCTTGTTTACATACAGGGTCTCGTCGCAGAATCCTCCGATGCCAATACGATGACTGTCCCAACAGTTAATTGAATTTCCTGGTGGTAGAGGTGAAATTGTTTATCTTCCTCTCATCACCCCCATTCGTATGTGCACAATATGCAGTGCGCACCCCTTTAGGATCACACAGAACGGTGAACTGACTGCGTGTTGACCAAGTACATAAAAGTGGTCCTTGCAGTACTCTTAGTTCTTTCGGTAAAGTCACGTAGGTAAAAAATGAAATTAAAATACCACCTGGATTTAAAATAAAATAATAAAATCACAGCGATTTTATTATTATTTTTTTTACATTTTAATTTCATTTTTTACCTACGTGACTTTACCGAAAGAACTAAGAGTATGAATCCTTGCAGTCACGAAAGCTTCAAATCTAGAATTGGGTGCTTCCAGTGACATCACAGCGACACACTCCTCCGCTCCTGATGCAGTTTTTTGGCTCAGCCATCGAACAAAGGTGGTCAGCGCATCGCGCGCTTTCCGATTTGCTTCTGCGGCCGTCTGGAAAGCTCTTCCAATATTAGGAAGCCACTGGAACTACGTACTTTAAAAATATTCCTGATTGAAAACTCATTTCTTTAGAACTGCTTTTTTGTGTTTAGTTTGTTGTCCTTCCTCCGCACCTCTGATTATCACGGTTGGCTTCGTACGGTGCTAAATAAGTTTTAAACATACATACATTGCAAACCTGAATGTGAAATTGTAGTTGTTGCTCTGCGTCTACATCAGCCGTACGAAATAAGAAGTGACAGAAGTGACTGAGCATGCAAAAAATTGCAAACAGTGTTGAACCCGCAGTGCTGCTGAGATGCTGTTCAAGATGGATACTCATTATTTGTGCGTCGTTTCAGTGTGGCCGGCCTCATTTGTCTGTATGACAAGACGTCTCGGACCGTATGTGGCCTGTGGCCCCGTAGATTCCCCCCCCACCCCCCCCGGCTCAAAGAGTTGTGGTCAATAGGTGGTCGAGGCCAACGCCGCTGGTGCAATCGCGACTCGCCAACGAATCGCGACTCGCCAACGGCTGATATAGCACAAGCAGACACCTGCTGCTGTCGCCAATATCTGCCATAAATTAAAGTTGTGGAACCTATCCGGTTCCCTGGGCTGTAGGTTTTTTGACTGTCGGTGTCGCTATCCATTGGACGATGTTGGTATTGCAGAAGCAATTCTGCATGCTATAGAACGGTGGTTTTTACATGGGTGGAAATAACCCGATTTTTCCAGCCGCAGGCATCGGGTTTTTTCTTTAATACAATTTAACCCGATTTCGGGGAATTAAAACCTGGTTTAATGAATACGAAACTCTGATCCAAGGCTTAGGCTGCTTCCTCGTCGGTGCTGTTATCGTACTCGGGGGGGCCGTCGGGCACGGGGTAGTCGTAGAATGCGGCGGGCAGGTTGGTCTTGATGAACACGAGGAGCTTCTCCACAATCGTGGGCGCCGCCAGTGAGTTCCTTAGCTTGGAATGGACGAAGCCCGTCGTTGAGAAGTTGGCGAAGTGCGGTTCTGCAATTAGAACCAATTAAACCGGATTTCTCCCAATCTCAGATGATTGGGTTTAATATAAAAAGACAATTAAACCCGATTGTAAAAAACCCGACTGTGCCACCCTTGGGTTTTTAACTTGGGGTGCACGCAACCGCTGGGGGTGCGAGATGCCTTTTCTGTGTGAGACATGCCACATTATTAGTAGTTAAATAATCGAAAATACAAATTAATCACGGGCACGTAAGTACAACTACTTTGTTTTATCAAACCCTATGTGTTTATAGTAAAGGTTTAGAACCATGGTATCGAGGTAAATTGTCCTTGTTGATGTCCAAGGCTCTCGCTAATTGGCTTTAAAACAATCTCAATATATAGAGAACTGCAGGGCAATTTATTGGCGCTGGCTCTGCCGCCTGGCATCCCTTCCAGCTTCTTGTAAGTGGTTCCTCAGCGACGGTGAGATAAATTCTTCATGAATGACACGATACAAAATGTAAATATTGTGAGTTTACTCTCCGACACAAAGGGTGTGCTGGACTTGTAACTAATTTGCACGTTTTGTTTACGTGAAACACCTTACTGATTGGCTGCGTCGGGTGGTGGCGGGTTTGACGACACATTTATATTTACGCGATATCACCCAAAAAGAAAACCAACCTCATGGATAATATTGTTTGAGAAAGCCTAGGTGTAAATTTTGATTTTTTTTGTCTGGAGCCTTTGGCAAGGACGTGGCCACCGACACGTGCGACGTTTGCCCGCAGGAGAGCCATGAGAGGCTGGTGGCTTGCGGGAACATGGAGCTGCGCGCGCTGTGCACAGTGGTTGAGGCCGGCGGTGCGTGGGACACCCCTGAGATGAAGGCCATCCTGGAGGAGAAACCCCTGGACGCCGATCGAGGTACTGACTCCACCGACCGAGCGTCCCACCCACCCACCCACGCACTCACCCACTCACCCACCGATCCACCCACCCACCCAGCCAAAAGCCGCTGCGAGGATGACCGGAGTCAACTTCTTGGTTCTTTCGGTAAAGTCACGTAGAAGGAAAACAATAAAATAATAAAAAATAAAACATAATAAAATAATAATAATTATTTTATTATTTTCCTTCTACGTGACTTTACCGAAAGAACCAAGAAGATGAATCCCTGCAGTCACGAAAGCTTTAAATCGTAAGATGACCGGAGTCTTTGACGAGATCGGCAAGGTGGTTGGTGACGGCGACGATTCTTCTTGTTGTGTCGGCGCAGTCGACACGTACCTGGAGGGGGAGGGCGCGCCGCTGCTGGAGCTGCGGCTGAAGCGCCTGGTGGCTCTGGGCTGGCTGCCGTGTGCGCTGGCGCTGGCCCGGTGCTGCACGCGCCAAGCCGCCCTCTGCACGGCCACGCCGTTCTTCCGCCAGATGCACCTGTCCCTGCTGTGCGAGTCCACCTCCTCCAACCAGGAGCTCATGCAAGAGGTGAGGAGCGATGCAGGGGGGGGGGGCTGGGTTGGGGGTTGTTGGGGAGTGGCCTGGGTAGAATGTGGCGTTGGGTGGCACGTGATGGGAGAAAGTTGAGTATAGCGGTCATGAGAAAGATGAGTTACTTTCATGGTGAATGTGTGTATGTATGTTGAACTTGTTTTGCATTGTACGTAGCCAACCATTCTCATCGGAGGCGTGGGGGAAGGATGACAAACTATGGGTCTCTTTCAGTTTAACACGTAGGGTTTAACGAAACATTTATATTTCCGCCATCTAATCCAAAAAATCCTATATTATGGGTCTCTGTTAGTCTATGGGTCTTTGTGAGTCTATGTATGTCTGTGTTGAACTTCTTTCGCACCGTACGTAGCCAACCATGCTAATCAGGTTGAATAAGAAGGGGAGCGACTTAGGCAACACGGGGTTAGCAAGGTGCTGGCGACCCGAGTTAGGGGGGTGAGGGATGGTTGAGTCAAGAACAAGGGGCTTCGTTGCGATGTGGAGGGCTGTCAAGATGAGGAAGTGAGTGCAGTCAGGATGAGAAGGTGGGGCGATCGAGGGCGAGAGGTGAGTGGAATGGCAGGGATGAGAGAATGCTTCGGGGCAAGTGGGGTAAGGAAGAGAGAGGCAGTTGAGGTGAGGAGGAAGAGAGGTCAGATGGGGTTGAGGGACGGGTTCAGCTGGGGTGCGCGAGAGAGGGTCACTCGGAGATTTGGAAGAGTGGCGGTCGAAGTAAGGAGGTGGGTGGCCAGAGTGAGGGGGGGTGATGGTGTTTGGAGTGAGGAAAAGGGGGTCAGTGGAGGTGAGGAATAAATAATGGTGGTTTTTGCGGTTGAGGAATTGGAGCGTATCGGGGTGAGGAAGTGAGAATTGTGGAGGTTGTTGCACGATTCACAACGACCATGTTGGGAGCTTCCCGATTGAGTGTTGCCGGCGCCGAACTCTCCGACGCCGTTGGAGCCCCTGCAGCTGCTGCTCTTGCCGCTGTCTCCGCGCGGTCTCGTTGACGCGCCCGTGCCCTGCCCGCAGGTGGAGGCCCTGGATAGCAGCGAGGCCGTGGAGATGATTTGCAACCTGGAGGCAGCGGGGCACGTGCGTACCGCCCTCGTGCTGTGCACGGCTGTGCTCACGCGCCAACTGCACCGCGGTGACCTCAAGTGTTCCTGGTAAGGCACCAGCCGGCGCCAGACGGGGGGGGGGGGGGGGCGCGGGACACGCTGCCCGCACCCCCCCCCGCCCCCCGTTGGGTGATGTTAAGCCATCGCTCGCAAGCATGTGTTTATCAGAACCTGCCGATAGCCGTATTGTGTGGGGTGGTTCGGTGGCGCAAAGGTCACGGCGCTCAGTCTGCAACCGCTAACGTCCTGGGGTTTGGTTCTCAGGCATCCAGCCGCCTGCGAAAAGCCAGGTTCTGTCGCGAGTCGATGGTTACCAAAAAGCCCATCGTGTTAAAATTGGTTCTGCACTTAATTTGACTCAATTCCAGCTCCTTTTTCCTGACTTATTTGTTCAGTTTTGTTACACCCCTCCCCTCCAATTTATAAATTGTAAATATATTCTCACAAGTGCAATTCGATGAATTTTTTTTTTTCCTTCGTGAATGCCGCCATCCACGGCACGCCTGTTTACATCGTTAAAGTTAGCAATTACCGGCACGGGCTACAAACATTTGCAGAGATGGACCCTGAGACCTCCGATTGGCACGGTTGGCTTCGTACGGTGCGAAAGAAGTTCAACATACACACATACGAGAATGCCCCAAAAGGGCCGCCCCTACCACCTGACTTACCACGCCCCGTACCCATAGGGATTTATCTCTGCAAAGCGAACGGGTGCAGCGTTGGCTACAGACACATTTTATTGTTAAAATAAATGTAAGAATCAACTTGCGTCGATCAAACAACTCATCATTACAAGCCGGCTTTTCCAGTGTTTTCAGCTGCTCGTTAATTAAACAAATCTGCTAAGTTACATTGCAAATTCTAAAGCCAAGCGTAGCAATATCATAACGTGAATCAATGTTACTAACTTCAGCCTAGTATACCGTTTTCCCCGTATCGCAAGACACTCATATTTCCCTCCTGTATTTGAAAACAAAAGTTAAAACTATAAAAACTATAAACGCTTATATTTTCCATAATAGAGGTTTTTATTTACCAGGTAATGCCCACTGATCTATGCAGCTCTTTTTCAGAAGCAACCTATAAGCCACGAATGATAGCTCAACAAAGTGGCTTATCATTATTGGCACATTTATAACATCCAAATATTCTAAAACGCATGTTTCTAAATGTGGAGGGAAAGACCGGAGGACCTGGAGAAACATTCACGTGACCACCGGGAGACACATGCAAACTCCAAACATACAAGCGTCAGGGTCAGGATTAAACTCAGGCCAAGGGAGTTAACATCTCGCCATGTCCGGCGCCCTGTGGCTGTGTGTGCGACTGTATTGATGTCGGGCACAAGTATTAGGATTTTGGGAGCGTCTTATAATCTGAAGAATACAGTCATTGTTGTTAGCGTCGTGGAAGCATCAAACGTGTAGAAACAGCCCCACGCGCACGCCTCGTGCGATGCTGTCTCCCTGCTTTCACTGTGGAATTATCGTTTGGCCATCCGCCAAGTTTGAAGTGTCTAGTCGATTCCAGACATCTTTTGTTCCACTGTGAGAACGGAGCTGAGAGCTGTTGGTTAAAAAACTAAATAGGTTTAATAATTAACGTATGAAAACAGGATGGGGGGGGGGTGGGTTTGTGTGGTTGCAGAGCTAAGCTTGACCCATTGCGACATGAACCCGTCGACATGAACCCGTCGACCTGATTCCCAACCCACACCTAACATCAGCAGCGAGTGACATCTGAACCAAACTTGGCCCACCTCCCTCCCTCCCCACTTTCACTATCTCACACTGACCAGCGCGATAAAGTCTGGTCAAAGAGCCCCCCATACCTTGCACGGAATGGGCAAACCTTCATTGGCAAAGCGGCTGTGAAATGCATTATTTGATAGGATAACAAAAAAAACGCATGCATGCTTCTGTATAACATTGTACAGAGAATGACGTTTTGATTTAAAGCTTTCGTGACTGCAGGGATTCATCTTCTTGGTTCTTTCGGTAAAGTCACGTAGAAGGGAAATAATAAAATAATAAAACATAATAAAATAATTCTCACGACGTTTCGGCCACAACGCAAGCAGACGTCCTCAGGTGAAGAACAGGGCTGTCTTTCCCACGTGTCTTTGCCGAAAGAACCAAGAAGAGAATGACGTGCTGTGGAGGTTATTACCACTGGTAGCAATTTGTGAATAAGTTGAGAGGGAGAGAAAGGATTTTTATATTTATATTCAATTAGGTTTCATATTCTTAGGTTTTTTCGGTAAAGTCACGTAGGTAAAAACATTAAAATTAATAAATTTTCTTAGGTTTTTTCGGTAAAGTCACGTAGGTAAAAACATTAAAATGAATAATGTTTTTACCTACGTGACTTTACCGAAAAAACCTAAGAATATGAATCCTTGCAGTCACGAAAGCTTCAAATCTAGAATCAATTAGGTTTATTTACCAACCTGTTCGACCCAAGTTGTGTCAGACGAGGCGTGTTAAGTCAAGGAGAGGCTGGTGTGAGGAGCATGGCGCGAGGTTTGGGGGGAGTTGTCGCTTCGTGTTAAACAAGCGAGAGCTGTTTGGATAATAATCGCCCATTACAAGGGGGCGCCTAGGAGCAAAGGCGTTGATATATTTTTGTTGTTTAGACTGGGCTAGACGTTTTTTTTTTCATTGAGCGTTGGGCTGTGCGCATGGTAAGTGCCAATTGAGCCGTGGACTTTAACCCATCAGGTTTCACCCCCACCAAACCTCCACCCCCAACACCATAAGCTCACAGCACAGCCCCCCATGGAATAGATTCTTCGGTTGTTAATCAACAGCCAACCTCCAGACTACAACATCACGTAATCCACACACACACAAAACACCCTTCTGATGCCTGCCATTCCGTTCAGCATTACTTCTTCTGCACTGGTTTGTTCACATTGATAGTTAAATTCTGGCCATGTGACTCATTATGGATGCTCTTGCGAAAAGCACATTGGAAACTCTGATGTTCACTCGGTCAAATTGAGCGTGTATTGGCAGTGGCTTAGTATGCGTCCTGGTGCCAGGAATTTAAATGGTGGGGGGGGGGGGGCTACCTGTCCAAACTCCCCCTGCCCCTCTTCTTACCCCTGCGCTTGGGCCCTCTGGCCTGTTCGCCATGGTTTTGAAGGGTCATCGAATGCTGACTGTTGAGCCGTTGACCTGTGACCCCCGCTGTGCCGCAGGGAGCTGACCCTCTTCTGGAGCAAGCTGCAGCGGCAGGCAGAGACGTTCGACCCCAACATGTTTCTGGAGTCATGTCGCCAACTCGCTGCTCTCTCCAAGAATGTCTACCATCTCTTCTTCCTCATCAAAGTCATCCAGTCGGAGGTGCAGCTTCCACACTAGTAGTGCCATTTATGGGCACATGAAATTGGAACGCGTGAATTGTGTCCGTCTTCAGCGATTTACAGGTCCCCTGTAACCAGTGGCATTGGTAGTTTTAAATGCATGGTGGTCACACACGTCGGCAATATCTCATCGCCAATCCTGTTTGCCTAAGAATAAAAACCGAAATTCCGTTCGTTTTTATTCTTTGGCAAATTAACACAAATGTAATATAATGAGGCTAATTACAAAATAGATATTTTGTTGATGGGTAGGTCACGTGCGATGTGGTAGTGTGGCGGTTGGCGCACTGCGCTACGAACCCGGCGATCTGAGTTGGATTCCCGCTCACGGCCAACACCAGCGACGATTATCTGAACCGGTCCTGGGCCTCCCCTAGATTGACTCAGCCTCCAATGACTCCCTCGTGCAGTGTGTAAACATCGTCACTGGGGAGACAAAGGCGGCTGAGCGTGGTGCTGGCCCCCCGCCCCCTTGTGTACCGTACCGGCCTTCATAGGTGCTCAATAACAGCACTTGCCCCCGACAGTGTTAAGGCTACACGGGGGATTCTTGTCTTTGTATTTGAAGACCGCTGGCCAGCGTGTAAAGAATAAGTCAAAATACACATTCGAGGGACTCCCTGGAGCCTCCTGAGCTAACGGAGCTCTCTGTGCCAGCAGTGGCATGACCAGGAAATTTCAGCCTTGCACCTTACAGCAACAAAAAAAAGCATGAGTTCTTGTCACGCAACGGCAGCGAAGCGTTGACGTCTGGCTGATGCAGTTCTTCCCGGTGTGCAGACGCAGGCCGTGGGCTCGTCAATGTGCGTGGAGCTGTGCGTCCGCGGCCTTCGCATGGAAACCAAGGAGGAGGGCCACGGCATCACGGCGTCGCTCTGCAAGACGGTCGGCTGCCTGCTGCCCGACGACCTGGAGGTGCGGCGCGCCTGCCAGCTCACCGAGTTCCTCCTGGAGCCCTCCGTCGACGCCTTCTACGCCGTGGAAGCACTATACACGCAGCCCGACCAGCGCTACACCGAGGAGACGGGCCTCATCGCCAACTCGCTGCGCTGCGAGCTGCTGCTCCTGCTCAAGATGCACTGGCCCTTCGACCCCGAGTTCTGGGACTGGAAGAAGTTGAAAAGCCGCTGCCTGATCCTGCTGGGCGACACGGCGCTGGAGATTTGCTCGGCCGAGGAGCTCAGGGAAGCCATCGAGGTGCCCGTCAAGGTGGAGAAGGTGGAGGCGGCGGAGGCGAGCGAGGAGAAGCCCATCATCTCCGCGGAGGATGACCGCATCTCGTGGCGGGAGGTGCTGTCCAACACGAGCCAGCACACGCGCTCCAACGGCCTCAACGGCGGCCGCCGGCAGATGAGGTCCCTCGGCGGGCAGCGCATCGCCACGCCCATCTTCCACAAGTGCAGGCTGTGCCGGCGCGAGGTGCTGGGCCACCGCATCGTGCGGCACTCGCAGAAGCACATCGTGAACGGCGCGCTGCTTTGCCCTCTGTGCCCCAAGGAGTTCCGCGAGCTGCAGGACGGCCTGTGGCACGTGCAGATGCACGTGAAGCGCGTGCGCCACATGATGCAGCTGCAGAAGAAGAAGCTGTTCAGCTCGGAAAGGCTGTCCGGGGACGACGACGACGACAGAGGAGGGGACAGCAGCGACAACAGCAGCAGCTCGTACGGGCGCCCCATCAACCACCGCCGGGTGAGGAAGAGCACCGGTTATGGCAAGGATTTTATCACTTTCAGTGACCCCGAGGGCTCGGACGATGAGACTAAAGATCTTTCCTATCTCCCCGATAAGGCCAATGGAGCCGCGGAGCCGGCGAGGACCGAAGAGACCTTCGTGTGCCCGGCGAACGGCTGCCAGAAGCTGTTCAAGTACTTCAAGAACATGTTGGCCCACGCCAAGATGTTCCACGGCGAGGACGAGGAGCTCATCGACGCGCTCGTGCAGCAGCAGGAGGCGCGCCGGCGTAGCTGCCGCTTCTGCAAGAGGAAGTTCGAGACGACCGACCACCAGAAAGACCACATGAAGATCCACCGGGGGCCGTGCCCGTACGTGTGCATCCAGGCGGACTGCGGCAAGCGTTTCCGCACCGCCGAGGAAGTCGACGAACACTCGCTGCGGCACAAGCACTTCAGGGCCGTGTGCAGCTACGGCGACTGCCCCGAGCGCTTCAGCCAGAGGCACCTGCTGTACAAGCACGAGGCGAAGCACTACCAGTTCGGCGTGTTCTCCTGCTCCGTCAACGTGTGCGACATGTTCGGCGTGGGCCCGCGCAAGCCCATCTCCAAGCTGCGCGTGAAGCAGGGCGACAGATCGAACGGCGGCGGCGGCGGCGGCGGGGGCGGCCGCGGCGGCGGTGACAAGGCGCAGAGCCGCAGGGGCCGCCCGCGCAAGGCGCACTCGGATCTCGTGATGATGTTACCAGAGAACCTGGAGGACGGCGACGTGATGGTCGACCCCAAAATGCGCAACGCACTCGGCACCGTCGGCACGGCTCAGGGCTTCGTCAAGGTGAAGAAGAAGGCGCTGAAGCAGTTCCTTTGCGGCATCAACGGCTGCACGCGCGCCTACACGTGGCTGAGGAGCCTGAAGCAGCACATCGTGATGTCGCACGAGGAGCACAAGCAGGTGGTCACCAAGGAGCGCCACCTGCTGCCGGGCACGCTGCACGGCGAGGACGGCACGGCCGGAATGTTTGGTGGCGGAGCGGCGAGCGGCGCCCTGCATGCCCTGCAGAAGGCTCAGCGCGAGAGGGTCCGGTCGCGTCCGCTGCAGCGCCAGATTAGGATCCGGACCGGGTGCACGCACAACCGCTACGCCAAGTGGCCGGCGATCTACAAGAACGGCAAGTTCATGTGCAGCCGGTGCTTCTCGGTTTTCGACAACCCCAAGTCGCTGGGCGGGCACCTGGCCCACAAGAAAAACTGCAACCCTCCCTTTGGGAGGTCTGGGGACAGCGACGAGAACGAATCGAACGAAGCGATGGCGGGTGAGCGGGGGGAGGAGGAATCGGCGTTCAAATCGGAGGATAACGAGATGGTGATGATGGACACATTTAATGACGACGACGATGACGACGGAGTTGACGGGAGCGATGGCGCTGCTAAGGAGGATCTGGATGACGTGCCTGGTGAATGCAAGAGGCTACTGCCGTCCGCCAGCGCGGGCTTCCCGGATGCCCGCGGTGACGCCCACAACGTGATGGCACAGGGGAGGACCCAGGCCGCGCGTCAAGAAGCCGCCGTGTTATCGCGCGTGAATATGAAGCAAGGCACCCTCCGGCAGGCCAACTTGCTGTGCTCCGACGCGTCCGAAGGTGGCGAGTTCCAGGCCTTGTCTGGCCATGCCCAGCAGCTCGCCTTCGTGAAGACGGAAGACTTCAGCCCGACCGCCGACGCCGACCTGTCCGGCACTTCGCAAGCGCTGGACGGGTCCTTGGAGAGTAGTTCCAGCGACCCGTCCTACAGGCCGCCGCCGCTCGAGAGGACGGACTGGAGCTCAAACTCGTCGGATTCCTTCATCCAGCCGTGCGAGAATCTCATGCCCAGCAGCAGCCCCGCGGCGGAGGTGACCGACCACTTCAGGCAGGCGTACGCCGTCAACTCTCAGGTGGACCCGTCCATCAACGTGGACCCGTACAACCAGCCGTACGATGGGCCGGTGCCGGGCCTCCTGAGCTCCTCAGACCCTCCGCTGCCATCATTCGACGGCTGCGCACCGACGTCGGCACCATACCCCTACAGGGCGCCGTTCACGGGCGCCGACGGTGGCGTGTCGGAGCGGCCGCTGTCGTCGTCATCCTACAAGCCGCCGTTCTCGAGCCCCGAGATCAACCTCGCCGATTCCGCGTACCTCTTCAAGCCTCCGCCGCCGGACCTGAACGCCGAGGGCATGATGGGGCAGTACGGCGACGCGGACGGCGGCGCCCCGCCCGGCTTCCGGGCACACGTGGAGATGGTTGGCGTTGAGACGGTGGAGCCTGGTGCGTTTTCAACCGACCTGCAGCCGTCCGGGGTCTACCCCACCATCCAGGGTGGACTCTTCGGGGAGATGAGCGTGAGCGAGATTTTGGAGACGGTGCGGCAGATGGACTTTGAGAACCCGGACGGAAGGGCCGAGGCGAACGGCGCGGCCAACGCCAGCGTGTGGTCGGGCACCAATTACGATCAGCACTACTGGAGTCCCGGCGCGGGCGACGGCGGCATGGGACAGCCGAGGTTCGGCTTCGATGACGAGTTCTTCCCAGAGTTTTCCGACAGCGTCGACGCGCAGGTCGTGAAGCAGCCGAGGAAGAGGAAGCGATCGTCCGACGAATCTGATCGCCCATCCAAGATGAAGATCAGGCCCTACGTTTGCCACATCTCACTTTGCAAGTACGGGGCGCTGACGCGGTGCGCACTGGTAAACCACTACACAAAAGTCCACAGCTACAGCAAGAACGACGTTGCTCAACTGAGCCACTGCCAGTCCACCTTCACGCCGTTCCGCTGCGTGATGCCCGACTGCAAGAAGTCGTTCACCCGAAATTCCAACCTCCGGTCGCACTACCGTGGGTGCCACAAGATCGACGAAGTCCAGCTGGAGAAGCTGTGCCGTGCGTCCCTCAACGCCCTGGCGCCGCCGACGCTGCTGCTCGACTCGGCGGCGGTCGGATGCAGCTCGGAGGAGATGGCCGACGAGAAGCCTCCGCCGCAGCAGCAGAAGATACTGGTGCCCCCGCCGACCACCCTGGCCACGGGGCTGCCGCAGGAGGACGGCGCCGGGCCCACCTGCTCGACTCCCGTGCACCACATCGTCAAAGTGGAGCCCAACGAGGAGCACGGGGCGGAACTTGGCGACCTGGCACCGCCGCACGTGACCGCTCCGGACATGGCTCCGCCGCCGCTGTCGCCGCCGATGAGTGGCGATCGGGACCCGGCTCGCAAAAGTGTTGACATGGTGAAGGAGGAGTGCCTGAGGGAGGCCATCAAGTTGGAGAGGAAATGGAGCTCGTCGCTGAGCGAGCTCTTGCAGTCGAAAGAGTCGCCGGTTGACCAGGAGCAGGCCGCCGCCACCGCCGGCAGCAGCGGCGTTGTCGGCGGCTGCGGTGAATCCAGCAAAGGATTAAGCGACAAGGCCCTGCAGAACTTCATCAAGGCGAGGATCAACGCGAAGGTGAAGCAGAAGATCAAAAACAAGATCAAGCAAAAGGGCATCCGCTGCACGTTCAAGTGGTGCAAGGCGTTGTTTGACACGGAGGAAGAGCTGCAGCAGCATGTGGTGAAGCACAAGGAAGAGCCGCCCGTCGTGAAGATAATGCGACTCTACAAGTGCAACCTCATCGAGTGTGGCAAGTCGTTCACGCAGCTGTACAAGCTGATACGCCATTACTCCTACAACCACCACATGACCCTGGAGGAGGTGCGGAGCACCATTCCGACCGAGTACATCAGCGAGTTCCGCTGCGACCAGCCCAACTGCCTGGGCTCCTTCACACGCTTTTCAAACCTCCAGCGGCACCAGCAGAGCCAGCACGGCATCAACTTCGAGGCGCCCAAAAAGAAGCCGTTTGCGTGCAACTTCTCGGGGTGTAATGCCTCATTCGGCGTGGCGCTCAACCTCCAGGCTCACATCAAGCAGAAGCACCTCGGCGGCAAGGATGGCCCGCGCCTCTCCGACTCTGACGGCGGCGTCCAGATCTCGGAGTGCGAGCAGAGCGGCACCACGGACGAGAGTGAAGAGCTCAGCAGCTCCGGGGACCAGTGCTCGCTTGAGAACGCATTCAAGGTGAGCAAAGAGGAGATGCCCGACGTCCCGCCGGCCTCGGACATGGAACATTGTGAGCATCAAAAGCAGCAGCAGCAGCCGCAGCAACAGCAGCAGCATCCGCAGCAACAGCAGCAGCAGCATCCGCAGCAACAGCAGCAGCAGGAGCATCCGCAGCTGCAGCAGCATCAGCAGCAACAGCAGCAGCAGCATCAGCAGCAACAGCAGCAGCATTTGCAGCAGCAGCATCAGCAACAGCAGCAGCATCCGCAGCAACAACAGCAGCATCTGCAGCATCCGCAGCAGCCGCAGCAACAGCAGCAGCAGCAGCCGCAGCAACAGCAGCAGCAACAGCAGCAGCAACAGCAGCAGCAACAGCAGCAGCAGCAGCTGCAGCAGCCAGAGAAGTGTGCTGTGACGGAGGCTCCGCCCGACGTCCCGTCTGCGACTACAAAGAGCGGCGGTGACGATGCTGCACCGCAAGGCCCCCCGCCAACCGCCATCTGCCCCAGCTTACTGAAAACGGAGCTAGAAATGCTAAAGATTTGCAAAAAGGACATATGCAAAGATCAGTATCCTTGCATGCTCAAGGAGTGTGCAGGAGTTGTGCGCAGCCAGTATAGCCTCATGAGACACTACAGAGTGGTTCACAAGATGCCCACGACGCAATTAAATTTCAACTACAAAAAGCTGGTAATCTGTCGGGGCTACGAGTACATTTGGCGCAAGTGGAATGAAGGTTTCCTCGACAAGATGCAGGAAGGGAAAACCGAGCCGAAGCCTCTGGAAAAGCCGAAGCAAGAAGGAGTGTGGAAAGAGATGCAGAGTCAGCGAGTGATTAAAGTTGAGCATGACCCGCGAGTGATTAAAGTTGAGCATGACCCTGACATTTTACACAATGGTGTGCGCATGCTGCTCGAGGGTGACCTGGAGCCGTCGGGAATAATCAATCGGTGCGGAGAGCTGATCCCGATGCCGCAAGATTCCAGCTCGAGTTTCTCGACCACCACGACTTTCGACGTCGTGAACGGCAGTGGCACGGAGACTATGAACTTTTTGTCCAACGTGTCTGGATTTTCAAAGGGCGCTCTCGGCTCCCAGAATCAGCTGCGAGCCCAGACGGCGATGAAGCGCGTTCCCGCAAAGCGGCTGGACAAGAAGTGCATCTTGAAGGGCGTCTCGGTGTCCGACCCGAAGCGCAGGCGAGGCCGCCCGAGGAAGCTGCCCGACCAAACGGACGCCGCCGCGGTTGCCGGCACGACGGAGGCGACTTCGGAGCCGCCACAAGCGTGCGAGGGCGCCGCGCAGGTCACCTCGGAAGTCCAGGGAGACGGGGAGTCTTCGAAAGGTGAGCAGCAGCAGCAGGCCGAGACGACCCCGCCGCCCACTGCCCTGCCACCACCACCCCCCGCGCCCGACAAACGCCCGGCCGCTGTTGAGCGCGAGCGTCCGCTGCAGCAGCTGCTGGAGAACGTCAAACCCGTGGGCTTCGAGTCGTCGTTTATCAAGTTTTTGCAAAACTCGCAGATCCACAGGCAGCAGGGCGGCGGCGGCAGCGGCGGAGGAGGAGGCGGGGGCGGAGGCGGGGGCGGCCGCGGCAGTCGCGGCGGTCACAAGGGGATGATCTGGGTGAAGCAAGCGGACGGCAGGCAGAAGCCCCTGCAGGCCACGCGCAGGGCTCACGGCGTCGCGCCCATGCGGGGAATGGGCGCGGGACCTCTGCACCTGCGACGGTCGGGGCCGGACGCGCACAGGCACCCGGTGCTGCACCCGCTGGAGAACAGGAGGTCGAGCTTCGAGGAGGTGATAGTCATCCCGGGAAAGGTCTCCGGGCACGTGAAGGGGCTGCGTCTGGTGCTGGACAAGCGGCTGCTTCAGCACACGCAGCTCAAGGTGAAGCAGCTGCTGTCCTTGAAGCCTGTGGTGATCCTGGAGAGGCTGCAGAGGAACTCTGATCCGCGGGACTCTCTCCTGCCAGTGGCTGTGGATCTGCAAGCGTAGCGTTGTGCGTTCACACAATGATCGTCAGCAGTATTAATGTGTCTAGTGACGAGGGCTGTGAGCATGTATTAAAAAAAAATGAATGAAAAAAAATGTCACGTTCGGGAATCGACCTTTTTAATTTTATCTATTGTGTTTGGGTTAATTATTTTCTGGAAAACACGTTTAGTTGTAAGGTGGTATGTACATAGTGGTTTTCATTTTCAACCTTGTAAAAAAACTCCCATTACACCAGTGAAACCGCCTGTTAATGTAGACTTATAGCAGGTTTGCCTTTTATTTACAAACTATCATGTTCTCTGCTAAGGATACAATTGTTTTCCCCACAATGCCAATGTAACATTTCTGTGTTGTGACCTGATGGTGCTCTTTTAATTGATATTGCCACGTTTACCGTGTAAACTCCACTGGCAACGAAACATTGAGTTTATACTATCAGTTCAGTTTTGTTTTTCCATTTAGTCTTTTTTTCTGGTTTGAGTTTTGACTTTGGTGTATAGAACGTCGCTTTACGGGGCTTGCTACGAAACGACTTTATAATAAACTTAAAAATTAATGAAAACCTTGCAGAGATACACTTGTATGATTTCGTGACCACGATGTATTGCTTTTGACTTATTTGTAACTCAGTAAATGCATTACTTTCAGTCGATGGCTGTTGTCCATTTGTCACCACAGCGGTACCTTTTAGAACAATTGTGTTTTTCTACATGCAGAGTAGTTGATGCAAATTCACAGATGAGCGTGCCACATGAGCCAAGATTGTTTAACACGTAGGCTTTCGCGACCTATATTTGTAATAAAGGTTTTTGGGTTAGATCGCGTTATTTATAAATGTGTCGTAACCCTCCACCACCCGACACGGCCAAACAGCAATTTGCCCGATGAAGCGGGATATAATTACCAGCGAAACGTCGTACTACTCAAAATTTTAAATTCTGTTGATTCACTCTTCAACACACCGGTGGGCTAAAGTAGTGAACTATTTGTGTTTTATATTTTTGGTTCTTTCGGTAAGTCACGTAGAAGGGAAATAATAAAATAATAAAAATATAAAACAATACAATTCTCACGACGTTTCGACTGCAACACAAGCAATCATCATCAGGTGTGAAATCCACAGCAAGAAACTGTCGTTTGTCAACGTGACACATTTTTTACTGTTTGGCCGTGTCGGGTGGTGGAGGGTTACGACACATTTATAAATCACGCGATCTAAACCCAAAAACCTTTATTATGAGCCCAGATTGTGTTGGTCCAGGAGGTCCCCCCCGATCAATGCGGATTATTGTATGGATCTAAAATCGTCATTATCATCGAATAGTGACCAGTGGCATCGTGCCAATGTCATGTACGAGTTGTGCGTTTAATTGTTCTCATTTCAGGTTTCTTGAAGGGCAGTGTCGGAACTTTTTCAGATTCACATTTAAATGTGTGAATGCAATAATTATAATTGGCTATGCCTTAATTTTAATAATGCATTATAATTGTTTAGAGTGTTTTTTCTTTTTAAAATGTTAGTCTTTACTATTCAATAAAAAAACACTTTTTTTATAACTTTAATATAAATAAAGTTTTGAATTTGTATATATATATTTTTATAAATTTGCTTTGTCACGTGTATAGAACAGAAGCTTCTACGGCATGCGGTGAGTGGGCATGCGGGCTCCATGACCAAGCCAACACAGCATCGCTTGCCGGAGTTCACCGAAACTTTCGTATCTTTCGAGGATCTGAGCTCCACGCAATCCAGCCTGGTTAAACCTCGAATCCACTGTCGGCAGGCGATGCTGAATGTCTCTCGCCCAGGGGTGGGCAACCTCCGGCTCCAGAGCCGCATGCGGCGGCTCTTTGGCTGCCCCCTTGTGGGCAGCAATTTACATTAAAAATAAATCTTAAACGCAATTTAACGTAAAGATAATTGATAAAAAATGGCACAGAATGGGGTCACTATGGAATGTCTTGGTGACAAAATGTACAACAGTCACAAACTGCATTGTTAAAGAAGAACGAAATGAGACAAAACTAAATAAACGCAGATTATTCCATCACCTATTTTGTTTAAGTCGGCACGTGTTGTCATCTGCAATATCCCTGCTGTTTGTGAACACAGCTCTGCGTGTGGTGCGCCTGTTGGAACTATTTTTGTCAAAGACAAAATCTAAAATTGGCTCCCTTTTTTAAGTTTAGCAACCCCCATCCCTGTTTTAGCGGGCACAGCTGTGCCTGTAAAGAGGTTCACATTTTCTTCTTGGTTCTTTCGGTAAAGTCACGTAGAATGGAAATAATAAAATAAAAAAAGCATAAAATAATTCTCACGACGTTTCGGCCACACCTGAGGGGACGGCTGCTTGCGTTGTGGCCGAAACGCCGTGAGAATTTTTATTATGTAAAATGTTTATTTATTATTTCAATTCTACGTGACTTTACCGAAAGAACCAAGAAGATGAATCCCTGCAGTCACAAAAGCTTTAAATCGAAATTTAGGTTCACATTTCCCAAGATTACGGAAGAGCGAACAAGTAGGCATCAGGCCCGGTAGCGTCCACACAGCGCCTGGCTCCAGACACAGAGGTCCTCTGTTCCTTGAAGTGTAATGCTTGTACTCTTAGGGTTTTTTCGGTAAAGTCACGTAGGTAAAAAGTAAAATAAAAAAATAAGAATAATAGAAATAAAATAATAAATCACGCCGTTTCGGAGGCAACACAAGTCTTCCTCATCAGGTGGGACCGTCACAGCTAAATGTACTGTATCAGGTGAGGCAAAATCCAAGAGACAAGCTCTTAAATACAAGTTAAGGGGGAGGGGGGGAGGGGTTTATCTGAATGTGGTAGCCAATGAATGGAATGGTGGGTGGGGCTAAAAGGGAACAATTGGTGCACCTGGGATTTTTCCTCACTTGATACAGTAAATTTAGCTGTGACGGTCCCACCTGATGACGGAGACTTGTGTTGCCTCCGAAACGTAATTTATTATTTTATTTGTATTTTTTTTTACCTACGTGACTTTACCGAAAAAACCTAATAGAAAAAAGCTAATAGAAATAAAATATCAATAAAACAATGATTTTATTTCTATTATTATTTCTATTATTTTTATTATTTAACTAACGTGACTATACAGAAAAAAACCTAAGAGGATGAATCCTTGCAGTCACGAATGCTTCAAATCTAGAATGTAATGCTTGTGTCCCAGTCGTAATGGGCGAGAACTCCATCACAGCACCTGTATCTGAGTTTACTCGGGTCAGAACATGCAACACAGGAGAGTTTCACAGTCCGATCTGCACCTCCCGTTTAGCGCGGCTGGCTACGTGCGGTGCGAAAGAAGTTTAACATACGGATGCCTGACGACCTCTGAACCATGTCAAGAGATGCGGACTGCCGATTTGAATCGGCAATCGTGTCACGAAAAGTACAAGTTCACTCAAGCTGTCGGGATGAATCGAGACATTATTTGGTGATGCTGCGTTGGCAGTGATGCAAAGCACAACATTTTCCTGCGGAGGGAGCTGGTAGGAACGTTGGGTTACTCGGTCAATGGCCAGGGTCAACGGCGGCGTGGTGTATTCCGCAAATATGCCCGACTGTGAGGGCGGACACAAGCCGGCGTGAGTAGGTTAAACGTTGAGTTTTATAAGGGCACCACGGGGTGACCAGCCCCTCCCCACCCAGCCCCACCCCCCAGCCAGCCCCACCATCCCCACCCAGCCCCTCCCCACCCTCCCTACCCAACCCCTCCCCACCCAACCCCTTCCCACCCTCCACACCCAGCCCCTCCCTCCTCACCCAGCCCCTCCATGCACGACGGACGGACACAATAATCCCCTGTGGGCTGGTGGAACCAGTGGGTCCCTACCAGTGTAACCAAACTCGACCTGACGAGCATTATATTTTCTGTTTGACACGAAGGCTTTCGCGACCGATATCCCGAAGGTTTTTTTGGGGGGTTCGATCGCGTAAATATAACTCGTTAAACCCACCACGATCCGACAGTCAATTCGTAAGGTTTGTCACGTGAACCCAACGTGCCAATTAGTTACTCATATTCTTGGTTCTTTCGGTAAAGTCACGTAGAAGGGAAATAATAAAATAATAAAAATATAAAGCAATAGAAATTCTCACGACGTTTCGACTGCAACACAAGCAATCATCATCAGGTGTGAAATCCACAGAAAGCAAATTTGAAAAAAGTGGCGGTTTGTGGAGAGGGGCTGGGTGGGGAAGGTGGGGCTGGGTGGGGAGGGGCTGGGTGGGGCTGGGTGGGGCGTGGGGCTGGGTGGGGAGGGGCTGGTCACCCCGTCGTGCCCTTATAAAACTCAACGTTTAACCTACTCACGCCGGCTTGTGCCCACCCTCACAGTCGGGCATATTTGCGGAATACACCACGCCGCCGTTGACCCTGCAGGCCATTGACCGAGCAACCCAACGTTCCTACCAGCTCCCTCCGCAGGAATGTGTTAAGTCCGATTTATGAAGATTTTGGGAAAGGCAGCAAAAACAACAGTCCCAGACCACGCCAAGATGCTGTAACACCACACAGTAGTCACTCATTAAAATCACATCGACATCTAACCTCTCGTGTTCTGTGAAGGGCCATTACCCGAAACGTCGCCTATTATAGATATCTGCTTCCTATGGCCGACGATGCAAATGAACAACTATACTTGTTACGTCATATGCATGAACTCCTCTACTTACGAACATTCGACTTCCGAACTTTCAGAGATCGGAACAAACCCCTTTCGTGTGTCCAGCTGCCTGTTCGGACCGAGCGTCGTAAGCCCAACCACCGCGCAATCGATGATGGCGGTGGCATCTACATCTGCAGAACATGAAGAACCAGTGGCATCTACATCTGCAGAACGTGAAGAATCAGTGGCATCTACATCTGCAGAACGTGAAGAATCAGTGGCATCTACATCTGCAGAACGTGAAGAATCAGTGGCATCTACATCTGCAGAACGTGAAGAATCAGTGGCATCTACATCTGCAGAACATGAAGAATCAGTGGCATCTACATCTACAGAACGTGAAGAATCAGTGGCATCTACATTTGCAGAACGTGAAGAACCAGTGGCGTCTACAGAACATGAAGAACCAGTGGCATCTACATCTGCAGAACGTGAAGAACCAGTGGCATCTACATCTGCAGAACGTGAAGAACCAGTGGCATCTACATCTGCAGAACGTGAGGAACCAGTGGCATCTACATCTGCAGAACATGAAGAACCAGTGGTATCTACATCTACAGAACGTGAAGAACTAGTGGCATTGCAAAACGTGAAGAACCAGTGGTATCTACATCTGCAGAACGTGAATTATTATCAGTGGCATGTACATCTGCAGAACGTGAAGAACCAGTGGCATCTACAGAACGTGAAGAACCAGTGGCATCTACATCTGCAGAACGTGAAGAACCAGTGGCATCTACATCTACAGAACGTGAAGAACCAGTGGCATCTACATCTGCAGGAGATTACAACTTTTAGAGGCAATCCCCGTGTTTAGTGTACACGCCGTACAACATGTTTGGATTCGACAGGAGTTAAAGTTGGGCTTACGAACAAATCGACTTACGAACAGACCTCTGGAACCAAGCTCGTTCGTAAGTAGAGGAGTCCCATGTATTACCAAGCCGTTCAACTCATTAGCATAATCATGACGTAATCACAATATAATTACCATATCATTTGCATAATATGAACGCGAACAGATTCACGAGAGCGTTCCGATTCTGCCCCCCCCCACACACTGTCCCCCCCTCCCCTCGGCCCGTGACGTCACTCGCGATGACGTCACCGACATAACATGGAGGTACGGGGCTGGCGTCACGTGACCGCTCATCTCGCTCTGCTGTTGGGCCTCTGCGCAACGCAGTACTGTATCTGATGTTAATATCGCTGCAATTAATATTATTGTTGTCGTTACGGTGTCGTTGTTATCATCATCATTAATCATCGATCATCGTTAATGCGTGTCTTTTTTTTTTAAACAAAAAAAAAACAATTCCTGAGGAGAATGCGCCGTGCCTCGTAACGAGTGTTATAGAAGTAAACAGGCGCTTGACTGCAACATCGGTAGCGGTGGTGATGGATGGTGGTTGTTGTTGATGACGGTGGTGGTTGTTGATGGTGGTGGTGGTTGTTGATGGTGGTGGTTGTTGATGGTGGTGGTGGTGATGGATGGTGGTTGTTGTTGATGACGGTGGTGGTTGTTGATGGTGGTGGTGGTTGTTGATGGTGGTGGTTGTTGATGGTGGTGGTGGTGATGGATGGTGGTTGTTGTTGATGACGGTGGTGGTTGTTGATGGTGGTGGTGGTTGTTGATGGTGGTGGTGGTTGTTGATGGTGGTGGTTGTTGTTGATGATGGTGGTGGTTGTTGATGGTGGTGGTGGTTGTTGATGGTGGTGGTTGTTGATGGTGGTGGTTGTTGGTGGTGGTGGTTGTTGATGTGGTGGTGGTTGTTGATGTGGTGGTGGTTGTTGATGATGGTGGTGGTTGTTGATGGTGGTGGTGGTGATGATGTATGGTGGTTGTTGATGGTGGTTGTTGATGGTGGTGGTGGTTGTTGATGATGGTGGTGGTTGTTGATGGTGGTGGTGGTGGTGATGTATGGTGGTTGTTGATGGTGGTGGTGATGGATGGTGGTTGTTGTTGATTGTGGTGGTTGTTGATGGTGGTGGTGATGATGTATGGTGGTTGTTGATGGTGGTGGTTGTTGTTGATGGTGGTGGTGGTGATGATGGATGGTGGTTGTTGATGGTGGTGGTTGTTGATGGTGGTGGTTGTTGATGGTGGTGGTTGTTGATGGTGATGGTGGTGGTGGTTGATTGATGATGATGGTGGTGGTTGATTGATGATGATGGTGGTGGTGGTGGGTGATGGTGGTGGTTGATTGATGATGATGGTGTTGGTTGATTGATGATGATGGTGGTGGTGGTTGATTGATTGATGGGTGATGGTGGTGGTTGTTGATTGATGATGATGGTGGTGGTTGATGGTGGTGCCGGTTGATGGTGGTGGTGGTTGATGGTGGTGGTGTTTGATGGTGGTGGTGGTTGATGGTGGTGGTGGTTGATGGTGGTGGTGGTTGTTGATTGATGATGGTGGTGGTTGATTGATGATGGTGGTGGTGGTGGGTGATAGTGTTGGTTGATTGATGATGATGGTGGTGGTGGTTGATTGATGATGATGGTGGTGGTGGTTGATTGATGGTGGGTGATGGTGGTTGTTGATTGATGATGGTGGTGGTTGTTGATTGATGATGATGGTGGTGGTTGATGGTGGTGGTGGTGGATGGTGGTGGTGGTTGATGGTGGTGGTGCCGGTTGATGGTGGTGGTGGTTAATGGTGGTGGTGGTTGATGGTGGTGGTGGCCACCCACCCCCTCGTGCGCCGTGTCGGCCTTCATCGGTGGCTACTCGCTAGCGACACTTGCCCCTGCAGTGTCAGCTCTGCCTGCATGGTGGGGGATCTTTGTCACCGATCTAAATCATCACGCTGCCATCAATCTCTCTCACTCATCCCATGGCACCCTGGTTCTGCCACGTGATCCCTTACTTGGCCTCTACGTGCACCTAGCCTGGCACAAGCGCCGTGCTGGCGGTAATGTAAATCATTAGGCTGCCATAAATCTCACTCATCCCATGGCACCTGGGTCTGCCACGTGATCCCTTACTTGGCCTCTACGTGCACCTAGCCTGGCACAAGCACCGTGCTGGCGGTAATGTAAATCATTAGGCTGCCATAAATCTCTCTCACTCATCCCATGGCACCCTGGGTCTGCCACGTGATCCCTTACTTGGCCTCAAGGTGCACCTAGCCTGGCACAAGCGCCGTGCTGGCGGTAGTACTGTAAATACAGGTAGTCCCCGAGCTACGATGGGGTCCGACTTACGATATTTCGATCTTACGATGGCGATAGCGATACGACAAAATTGCCATCAACAACCTTAACATCGTTCAAGTATGCAAACGAAGGACAGAATCTTGGTGAGCACAGTACAATATGATACGTTACGATACGTTCAATGCATGGTGTGATGCGTAGCTTTAGCGATTTCATTTAAGGTTACCACGATTCGATACGTTCAATGCATGTTAAAAATTTTATAGCAGATAGGATTGTTTCCTGAAAAAACCTTTCTATTAAATTGCAGTTCATATAGGTAGGCTAAGAATTTACTGTGCTTTTTTACTTAACATTTTACTGTGCAATACAGTATTGTAATTAATAAATACATACATTATATAGTTTATACAGTACGGTACTGTGAATTGCTCTGTTTTGCTAAATTATCACCATTCTTTAAGACTCCTGGGTAGGCTAGGCCATCTTCGACTTACGATATTTTCGACTTACGATGGGGTCGTCGTAACGCATCTCCGTCGTAAGTAGAGGACTACCTGTGATTAGGGAAGAAGCTCAAGACGTTGACGTGGGTTCGAGTTTGAGACCCAGCCTCGGGACGAGAGGAGGGAGATGTCTGGGTAATAATTATGGGTCTGTCTGTACCACGGCGTTGTTAACCAGCGTGCTGTGTACCAGGAGTGGACAACAGTGATATGGAGAAGGTCGAGCAAGAGGTGGAGCAGGAGATGGACGGTGGGATCATAGAGGAGTTGGAACGTGCTGTGGATGGTGGCACAACGGACGAGGTCGGGAATGAGACCGTGGAGGAGATTGAGTGGAAAAAGGAGGTGGACATCGGGGCAACGAAGGAGGTGGAGTTGAAGGAGATGTGCCATTGGACCGAGGAGGAGGTGGAGCAGCAGGTGGAGGAGATGGTGATGAAAGAGATGGAGATTAGAACTGTGGAGGAGATGAAGCACATTGACAATCAGACTGTGGAGGAGGAGGAGGTGGAGCAGGAGCGAAAGGAGGTGGACTTTGGCAATGTGGAGGTGGTGGAGCAGTTGAAAGGGGTGGACGGCCGGGCCGTGGAGGAGGTGGAAATGGAGGTGGAGCAGGACATGGACCACGGACATGTGGAGTTGATGAAAGAGATGGACGTTAGGGCTGTGGAGGAGGTGAAACAGAGGGTGGAACATGGAGGGGTGGAGAAGGTGATGAAGGAGGTACGCAATGGATCTCTGGAGCAGGTGGAGCAGGAGGTCAAATATGTAAACCCGAAGGAGGTGATGAAGGAGGTGGAAAACAAGGATGAGATGGTGCAGGAGGTGGACCGTGGGGCGGTGGAGGAGGTGGTGAGGTTGGAGTTAAATCAGGTGGATGATGTGGGTCATGCATGTTTGGATGTGGTTGATCAAACACCAATGCAGGTGGATCACAGGGCCAAGGAGGTGGCAGCGGTGGAGCACATCCTCATCAGCCAAGCACCCTCTGAAGACGGTTGCAGGGCAGAACATTTGAGCAGCGCAGACAAAAATGTGTTTCCAGGTCCCGTCACGACAGACTCCGAAACGGCGGAAAGCCGCCAGAGCACCGTGGCTCCCTGCAAACAGCACGGCAAGAACGTCGACGTCTGGACCGTGAAATGTGAGGGTGCCTCAGGTCAAGGCATCGCGAACGTGGAGGTCCACGGCGGTCGGTGTTGGTACGTGTGCGCAGAGGTGGACTGCGGCACAAGGTTCAGGAAGAGTCGAGACGCCCAACTGCATGAGCAGGTGCACCGCCTGTGTGCCCCCGTCTGCAACGTCGATGTCTGGGACATGTTCGACACCGGTGGAGGGGGCAAGGGGGAGATGGGCCAGCCTTGCTGTGCAAGTTCAAAAAAATCGCACGGAAAAACGATCGCCGCCCAGGAGCCCAAGGTGGGACAGGAGGGAGGTCAGCCGAAGTTTGTGTGCGACGTCAGTGGCTGCAATCGCTCCTACATCTGGCTGAGCAGCCTGAAGAGGCACGTGAGCGTCTCCCATGGAGTCTGCGACGAAGCTGCGACGGAGGAACGTGACCTCGTGAAGCCCGCGGAAGGAGGCAACGCCGTTGAGGAAGCCGAGACGGCCGTACCAAGGCAGTCGTCATCAGAGGTGCAGATTCCAAAACAAAAGGAGGAGAGTGTACGGGCTGACTGTACCCATAACAAGCGTGCCAAGTGGCCTGCGATATACAAAAACGACAAGTATGTCTGCTGCAAGTGTTACAAGACGTTCAACAGCCCGCAACAACTGGGCGGCCACCTGTCTGCCAGGAAAAATTGCGTACCTCACCCACTGTGGATGAGCGATGGTGGTGAGCAGAAACAATCAATTAACGTTTTTGATGGTAGCGTGGACAAAGGCATGGAGGTGGGAGGAGATGCCCCATGTGAGTTGGGGCTTTCGGGCGTTGTCAATGATAAAGATGTAACTTCTGAAGATGTTACTCGGTCAAAAATAGACTGCATTGCTCAAAAGTTGTCAGCACCTGAGTTGGATATGTTGGGAAATGAGCTCCAGAGGAGAGTTCAGCAGTGGCCACACGTAACCGACAAACCTTGTCGCAGTGGCTGCATTTCCCCTTCCAATAAAGGGTGCACGTTGATGCCTTGCGGACAAGGTACACAAAGGGAACGGCAAGAAACTAAATCAAATCTGGTTGCGGGGAGGCAGGGTTCCCCACTCAGATTGAGCTCCGCCGACAGTGAAGTTTGCGATGGAACGATTTCCATAACTAATGTTTGCAGCCTCTCTCTGAGTGCCGAGGCGGAACACATCCAGTCTGAAGGGAGCTGCCCTTCAACGTCTTCTAACACGCCACGAGACTTTTGGAAAACGTATGAAAGCAACTCACGGATGTCTCGCGAGCAGGCCCTAGTAGCAAGAGGAGAGACCAGTGTAAGTGCACCCACCGCTTTTATATGTCCCCCTCCAAACCTTTTGAGCATCTCTCAAGGACCAGCCGAACACAACAAGACCGCCTTCATGGACCCTCAATTCACAACCAAGGCAATCCGCATGGTGATGGGCTTCCATTCGATTTTGGATGAAGATGACGTTGACCCAGGAGTCTCCCATTCCGTTGAAGTAAATGTTTCTCGGAAGCAAGCTGACGCAATGCGCTCGACGGCATTTCCTGCAAGAGTGACGGGCAGACTTATCCCCTGCTGCGTTGCTTCATGCCAGTACAGAGCGGCAACACGGCGTACTCTGTCGGGCCACTACATTAATTGTCATGGCTACAGCAGGGAGGAAGGCTACAGGCTTGCTGAGAACCAATGCATGTCCCAGCCCGTCAAGTCCTTCACCACGAACACTCCAGTGGAGTCGCATCGCCAAACGAATAAGCCACGTGTGGGTGGTCTCTGCGGCAGGCCTCCTAGTGACTTGGCAGCATCCGGTGATGATTTTGGAGGAAAAGATGTTGCATCCAGCGAGAATTGGCTCGATCGGGTGGCCGTGCAAGGGCAGTGTGGGCAAGGCCCAGTGAGTTCAGGAGGTGAAAGTTCACACACGTTAATTTCCCAGCAAACTGCTCAGGCCAGGCACAGGTGGCCCCGCAAGGCACACACAGAAATGCTATTAAAGCGACCCTATGACCTGGCCTGCGCGTGGGAAGATGGCAAGGCCGCATTGGCCGGGATGAGGAAGAAGGTGCCGAAAAAGCTCATGTGTGGAATTAATGGCTGCACGCGCGTCTTCATGTGTCCAGGGAGCCTGAAGCAGCACGTGGCTGTGTCGCACAAGGAATACAAGCGGGCTGCGTCCCCGCAGCAGTACATGCTCCCAGAGTCGCTGGTCATCGAGCACAATAAGGCCGGGGCGGACACGCTGCTCACGCTGCAGAGAGAGAAGCAGGAGACGTGGAGTCCCTGGCTGGCGCAGGAGCGTGACAGGTTGCTCAGTGGGTGCTCCCATAACCGCTACGCCAAGTGGCCGGCAATCTACAAAAATGGAAAATACGTGTGCAGCAGGTGCTACAGAGCGTTCGATAGTCCAAAGTCTTTGGGTGGACACCTCGCTCACAAGACAAACTGCGTACCTCCCTTCACGAGCCCATTCTCAGAGAGAGGTCACCCGCCATGCCAAATGCGTCCGTTGACAGCCGAGGCAGTCAGTTATGTGGTGAACAACTCGGCCGCCAGTGAGTTCTGCATTGTGGCTGTGGAAGGTGGCGCTAGCTTTGGTGTTGATCTGAGAGCTCCAGACGGTTCACAAGTGGGAGGTGGTGAAATTATGAACTCGCAATTGACTGCGGACTCTGGATTACACCCGCAGGTTATCTCAAACAGTGAGTGCATTGACAACAGCGACTTCACCATCACGAACGTTTGTAGTTTATCAACCAACGCAAACCCTATTTTCTACAGATCTAAAGATCCCTTGACTGAGGGCAGCAGTAACCCAGTCGGCGTGTTTCCAGGAGCGGTGGAGCGGCACATTATCCCCAGCTTAAACCCGCAACACATGCCTCTCACCGGCCACAGAGTGCACACTCAACCCAGACCAGGCTTACAGGGTGAACGTTCCTCTGAGCACACCGTTGCGCCGATCGCGAGGCGCTTCAACAACGGCAGCGGCGAATCTGACGGGATGCCCCCTGCTCGTGAAACGAATTCCAAAAGTCACGTTTGCCGAGTGTCGCATTGTAAATTCGAGGCCCTCTCCAGGACAGCGCTGCTCTCCCACTACGCCGAGGGGCACGCGGTGGAGGAGCGCGTTGCCGAGCCGCCCACCGTGCCGTTCGGATGCCTCTTCAAGGACTGCGACGCCAAGTTCCCCGGCCACCGCGGCCTGAGGCTTCACTACAAAAGCCGGCACAAGGTGAACGACCAGCAGCTGGAGAAGCTGTGCGTCGAAACCGCGGACGTGCGCGCTGCGTCGCCGGGCTTCTCGCCCGTCGAGTGCAGCATCGTGGAGATGGCGACGCCGGCGGCGGCGGCGGCGGCGGCGGGGGAGGAGGAGGGGGATCGAGCCGCAGGCCCGGCGCTGCAGGCCTCCGGGCTGCCGCGCGCTGCGGACGAAGCGGCCGTCACGTCCCCGCTCCTGCTCATTGTGACGGTCGAGGCGGACGAGGGCCGCTGGCCGGGGGATGCGGCGCCGGCGCGAGGGCCCACGGGGAAATCCGGGCGCCGTCCCCCCGTGGGCAAAGGGGCGCCATCGACTCCTGACGCCGGCCCAAAATGGGCGGATCGAGGGCCGAGAGATGCACTCTGAATTGGACGGTTTTTTTGCATTGATCACCTTTGACAAACGTTTGTTGAAAGTGTTAAAAGGACAAAGTTTCGCGAGTCACGAAATGTAATGAAGGATGAATAGCTCCTGTCGAAAATTTTTTTCAGAGACCTTTTGGAGTGTTTAAGGCCATTTAAAAATGTCAGAAGCAACTTTTTTCTTGTGTTCTTTTTTAAAGTAGCTTAATTTAAATGGTGTAAACCCCACCCGGCTCCCACCTTTGTTTTCAGTTGTTCTGCAAAGCATGTACTACAGACACATCGGGAGCACAATATTTTATTGCTCTGAATGGAATGTTGGTTTTCGTGAAGTTGCCCACGAGATTACCCACCGTCCCCGCTCACTCCCACCTTCTCTCTATGCTTGCCGCGACCACCGCTAGTTGCGTTCAGAGGATTTGGCTGCTATTGTACATTTCCACATGATGATAAGCCAGTTCAGTGGGATATCATTGGTGGCCAGGTCACTTCTGAAAAAGAGCTGTATAAGCTCAATGGGCGTTACTTGGTAAAAAAAAAAGTAAAAAAAAATTCGAAATAGAGAACAAATCTGCAATACACAATGTTGCAAATTTCACGTTGAAATGCGAAAGTAGAGACTGCAACTGCAAAGCTTGTTGAGGAAGTGGAGCTGAATGAAAAGAGATGTGAACGCGAGGAGATTACGTATCCTCTGAACTCTGCATAGTGGAGGGAAAGGCGGATTCAATATATAAGCGAACAACACAACGCTGTACATGACCAGGGGATCGGCAACCAATACAACAAGAAGAGCCATTTTTTCCGAATTCCCAGATGGTGGTGGGTCCTTAATAAATAAGGTGTCACAAGGCAGTCGTTTAAAAGAGCCGCAGGTTGTACGTGGCCGACGAACCCGTAAGCAAGGAATGAGGGCAGCCACAGAGAGATTGGTTTCTCCGCTTCTACGCTTCACGTGGTTATTTATCACCCAGCACACTCCCAAGAGGGGGACGCCTTCCGTGGTGTAACGGTCAGCACAATTGGGCTTGCGATCAGTGAGGTCGACGGTTCGATTATTTGATTTCCCGGCGCGGCAGTTGAAACAATGGGGGGCAGGTTTCTTAAATCCCCCACCTCCTCCCTCCCCCCTCCCCACTACCATATTAATCAGCAGTCCAGGTTGCACCTCCAATTAACACGGTTGGCTACGTACGGTGCGAAGGAAGTTCAACATATGTAGTGTTATTGAGGACACCGTAGTAGGTGAGTCGATCGGCAGGTCATGTATGGTGGAGTAAGCGTAGGTACCCCCCCACTTCTTCCAAGACCCATGCTCGCATCGTAGAAGAGTAGGCCAAACACCCTCTCTAGAGGGCCTATTTAGAGCTCCGTCTAGTGGCGGACCCTTCTAGCAGTCGTGTGAGCGAGTGATTGTAGGGCTACCCGTTTTTACCTTATCTCCATGAAAGGTAATAATTAACTTTTTTTTTGCTAAACCATGGTGTGATGTTCATAGATGTTTACGTGCCTGTAACACCGAGCAACCCGAATTGCATTTCATTAATGGCCACACCCTGCCTGCGGATGATTCTGTTACCTGATATTTTTTTCCATTTGCACATGTGAGCCGCGCTGAGGCCATGCCAAGCCAGGCCAAAAGCCGTGCCAC
The DNA here is from genome assembly GCF_015708825.2 of Lethenteron reissneri. Classification (NCBI taxonomy): domain Eukaryota; kingdom Metazoa; phylum Chordata; class Hyperoartia; order Petromyzontiformes; family Petromyzontidae; genus Lethenteron; species Lethenteron reissneri. Next base: position 7,781,776 of record NC_083834.1, read on the forward strand.
CGACGTCACGCACACAAACGCTGTGACACCCGAGACGCACGCACGCAGATAATGTGACGCCGCGTATCCACACAGCGTGCTCGTCGGGGGACATCAGAACGCAACCCGCATCGATGGCCCTGCTCCCTGGCTCTGCTCGACTCCCCGAGATAGATTCAGATTCAGATCGGCGTCTTCGGAGGCCAGTGGAGCCAAGAATTTTGGCCACGGCACGGACAATTGCGGCCGGTGGACTCCGCGCGCTGCCTCGGCTGTGCCATTTGAAAACGGGGGTGGGGGGGGGGGCATCGGAGAAGTCGAAATCCCACCGCGAGGTTTCGCATTTTGCTCGAAACGAGGAATATTTGCTCGAAAATATTTTGGCGACAAGCCCCGTTGGCCGTCGGAAATGTTATTTTACGTTGGCGATGAAACAGACGCTTATATTTCATTATAATGCCCGCGGTGTGCAAGAATGGTACAATAATGAATAAACGGCATTGTACTTTTTTTGTTCACTTGGGGCGGAACAACAAAAAAAAACGTAACTTTACACGGCCTTAGCGTGTACTCGTGTGTACGTGCGTGTGCGCGAACGAACGCACGCACGCACGCTGCTCTCGTCCGTTTCGTGGCTCGTATTGAATCACGGTGAATGCTCGTTAAGACACTGCAAAGCGTAATTGGCCCTGGGATGCACATTTCTTGTCAAACCCACTCACACACAGTCGGGAGACACGATGTGTTCTGTGAACGCGGTGCGTCGTACCTTGCGTTGATGTTGGGGGTTTTTTGTAGGCCGACTACAGCCTGCTTTGAGTTATTCGTCATAAGCTTCCACAACGTATCGTTGTGGTGGCTTTTTTGAGATAATAAACAAAGTAACTTGGATTTGACACCGTCCTTCATGAAGTTTATTGTGGTTGACATTTTCAATATATATTGATGAAACTATGCGCTGCAGTGAACTTGAGATATTGATCCTGACCCAGGCAATATCAACTTTTCTGGGGGTTTATAAAATATGTACCACTTTGTCGGATGTAAACAATGGACATTAAATGGCTATACTAGGCCTTGCCATGGAAATGTGGAATCCCATCACTAAACCCAGGATATATTGGGGGGGTGGGCTTTTGCATTTTTGAGCGAGGAGACACTTTGCCTCACCTTAGGAATTATTCACACACAGGAATTATGCACACACAGATGGGGAGGGGCTGGGTGGGGCTGGTCACCCCGTGGTGCCCTTATAAAACTCAACGTTTAACCTACTCACGCCGGCTTGTGCCCGCCCTCAAAGTCGGCCATATTTGCGGAATACACCACGCCGCCGTTGACCCTGGCCATTGACCGAGCAACCCAACGTTCCTACCAGCTCCCTCCGCAGGAATGTGTTGGCATGACTCGCTTGACCGGCAAGTCGGTCCAGTCACGCAAGTTGGGCCATCGCACACCGAGCCCCAGTTGGATCTCGAGTGAGCTGGCGAGTCGAGCTTGGGTCAAGCGTGTGACGGCCCCATCGCTCCAGCGATGGCTGTAGGGGCGCGTGTCTGGTTGCGCCGTGGTCTGGTTCAATCGCTGCCTCGGTGGGCCCGTGGAGAGAGGGGCAACAGCACCTGAAACTCCAAGGTGCCCTACCAAGTGCTGCCCCCTCGTGTACGTGGCCATAACTGACAAGCCCCGCACCCTCCACCACGTGGTGGAAGCAGAGTTTGGGAAATGCATTCGGATGCTGCAGTGTAATTCAGCAGCACTGCAGAGGCGAGGGTTGGTGGGTCGAACAGAATGTGAATCTCCCATCCGGTGGGCGTCGAGAGGAGGCCACAACCCATGGCTTGCCAAGACAAAGTGCAGCAAATGTGGACTCCCAACTGTTGCATCTGCATGGGAAGGTGTCGTGCCCCTCGCACGCCGTGGGTAGTCTATGGGTGCTCTGATTCCCTACTACTCTACAGACAAATCAATTGGCTGAAAACGTCTTGATATTTTTCGAGGAGCGCAGAGCTCTTGGGCAATTGTTTGTGCCGTCGGCTCATCGTCGTCTGGGCTGCCTTGTCTTCCTGCTCGTGTCCGTGGGTCTGCGATTGTGACCGACGCAATTTGCATGAATGACGATGGCACTGCCATATATATTAAACAAACCCCAACATTTTTAGGATTTGGCAAAACTTAGCCCACCACTTTTCACGCAGACAACTGTAGCGTGGCACAGACTGTGTCTCTAACCTAACATTTACCCATTAATAACATTTACGAAGCAAAACAACATCTATACCGCACTATTAAAAACACGAATTAACATATTGCTATTCTTTGTTTTTTTCGTTAAAGACACGTAGGTAAAACAATCAATAAAATAAAATAAATGAAAACATTTAACACAAGCTTCCTTCATCAGGTGTAAAAAAGGCACAGCAAAATAACTAGCGAGAGTTATTTGTGATGAGACATTGTTACATAGGGTAAGAGGAGGGGGAGGAGCCAAGGAGGACGGGCGCAGGATGGGGGGGGGGGGGCAGGTGAAGGTGAAGCTGATACTAAACGACTGAGCCACAGATGGGGGAGAGGGGACGCAGAGCGGGGGAGAGTCACGGTTGAGGTTTAACATGGTTAATTTGAATCCATCTTCTCGGTTGAAGTTATGTCTATGTTTGTATATCTGTATAGCCTCATGGACAAATCTTTGGTGGTATCCAGACGGCGTGCAGAGTACCTTCGTATCGGAGAAAACAATATCATGATCACCCACAGCATTGTAACAATGATCAGCAACGGCCGAAGAATTCGTTCTGCCGTGTTTCAAATCAGATGTTTCGTCTCCCCGATATAGCAGTCACCGCAGGTACAACTTGTAATGAATTTGCATTTATTAATCTCCTCCCCCCCCCCCCACCCAACTTCGCACGTGAAGGGCTCACAAGTGACGCCATTAAGGAACGAAACGGGAGGAGGATTTTCCCACAAATCTGTCCGCCTGATGATGCCGGTTGTAATTACTGGCGAATCGTCGTACTCCGATTGTAAATGTCGTGGCTTTGCTCTCCAACACACACCGGTGTTGCTGTATTAGTAACGAATTGGCCACGTTCTGTGTACGTGACAAACCTTACTAGTTGGCTGTGTCGGGTGGTGGCGGGTTTAACGAAGACACATTTATATATTTACGCGATCTAACCCCCCCAAAAAAACCTCAATCTTGTAATACGAGCCCGTAGATAGTCGCAGTGACCGTGGTCTCCACGCGGTGGCAGTACAGCCACGCGGCCACGTATGGCCCTGCTCACAGCCGCCTCGCTCCCCCGCGAGCATCACGGCCCAGTGAGCGTCCATCTGGCGCGGTGGTGACGACCGCGCCGTGCCTCGCAGCAAGAAGGACCTGGGTTCGATTCCCGGCTCGGGCGCAGTTCTGTGTGACAGTGTTTGTATGTTCCCCCCCACCCCCTGTCCTGAATGGGATTGCACGGGACACTCCGGTTTCCTTCCATCACTTGACCCTTCATCTCTTTGCTGTGAAGGGTCATTGCCCGAAACGTCAATGTATTACACGTTTTCCTCCCTTAGTTTAAGACCACAGTGTTACAAACGAACGCGTTGAGCTTTTGCTAAATAATATAACGGCGAAGACTGATTGGCATGGCGACACTGACCACCACGCCTCCGCCACGTGTGTCAATCTAAGACATGCCACGAGAGCTCTCGGTGTTTGCCGTAATTATTTTTTGCTTTGGTGCGTGGAGCCGTGGCACAGCGGTAGGCGCACGCGGCTCCGAAGCCGGGTGACCCAGAGTTCCATTTCAGGGCCACGGCGGATATCGGCGGCGAGCAGTGACTGATCGCTTCCTTTGGCCCTCCCCTTTCCTTCGCCCGCCAGCAGCGTGGTGAAGTATGGTCGGACAACCCCCGTGACCGACACAGTGTGGGGTGGGGAGGCCCTCATCCAGCAGGGGATTGACAGAAAGGACAACTTCGCTTGACTGTGCGAACCCGAGAGAGACGTCGTTTTGTTATTAGGGGGTCGTCGCCAAGTCAACAAAAGAACTCGAATCGTACCCAGAGGTCGCAACCGGGTACCCAATACCCGTACCCTACCCGATACCCGGCTATCCGTACCCGGCCGGGTACGGGAACCCGTTTGCGACCCTGGTGCGGCCGGGTACGAGTACGGGTAGACCGTGAGTCACTGGTGAGTAACCGTTTGTCACTCATTTCCCCACGTCTTGTCTCTTCTCACAATTCAAGTTCTCTGAATCAACCCACCCGCGCCTGCAACATGGCTTCATCCCAGAGGTCGCAATCAGGTACCCGATACCCGTACCCTACCCGTACCCGGCCGGGTACGGGTAGGGTACGGCCGGGTACGGGTACCCGTTTGCGACCCTGGTGCGGCCAGGTACGGGTAAGGAATCAAAACCCGTTTGCGACCTCTGATCGTGCCTAAATAACTCTGTGGCCTTAAAGAAAAAAAAAGATTGTGAAAGGTAACGTTACGCCTAAAGGTCCTTCTTCATAGCACGCACACACACGTATGTAGTAGGCAAGAGAGAGTGGATCATAAGAGTTGGAAGCCGCATTTGTTTAGTGTTTATTTTTTATATTCTGATGACCGGTTTTAAAGTGGCTTACAGCAGTAAATAATGACGCGCATAATCGCCATTGAGTAACAGACAGACCTTTCAACAATCAAAACATTACTCAACAAACTCAGTAATAATCACATTCTCAAATGTTGCTGGCACACAGTTTATTTCGGTTACAACAGATGAAAGAGGCGCCGCGGTTGGCGAGATGCCAACTATCTCGCCCGGTCTACAGGAGGTCGTGGGTTCGATCCCGACCCTGACGCCTGCTGCTGTGTATTTGGAGTTTGCGTCTCTCTCTCATCATCATCATCACGGTGGCTAGGAGATGTTAACTACCTCGCCTGGTCTACAGGAGGTTGTAAGTTCGATCCCGACCCTGACGCCTGCTGTATATTTGGAGTTTGCGTGTCTCTCTCTCATCATCATCATCACGGTGGCTAGGACATGCCAACTACCTCGCCTGGTATACAGGAGGTCGTGGGTTCGATCCCAACCCTGACGCCTGCTGTATATTTTCAGTTTGCGTGTCTCTCTCTCTCTCATCATCATCACGGTGGCTAGGAGATGTTAACTACCTCGCCTGGTATACAGGAGGTCGTGGGTTCTCCCCGTCATTTGGATTTTTCTCTGGGTCCTCTGGTTGTTTCCCTCCACATTTAGAAACATGCGTTTAGGTTATCTGTCTGATATCCATTTCCACGTGATAAACCACTCCACTGGGCTATAATTTGTGGTCAGGTCGCTTCTGAACAGAGCTATATAGCTCAGTTGGCCTTATCTGGTAAAATACAAATATTTCTTGGACCTTTTTGCTAGCATCAAAGTATGGAAAATAAGAATAGGTTTTAGCATTTCTAGCAATAAACCAGGTGTTAAGATTCATATTCTTGATTCTTTCGGTAAAGTCACGTAGAATGTAAAAAATAAAATAATAAAAAGAAAACATAATAAAATAAAATAAAATCTTTTATTATGATTAAATTATTTTATAATGTTTTCTTTTTATTATTTTATTATTTCCATTCTACGTGACTTTACCGAAAGAACCAAGAAGATGAATCCCTGTAGTCACAAAAGCTTTAAATCAGGTGTCAAGATGTTAAAACACTAATGAGGGACACCTTTTGCACAACACCTGTTTCATTGCCAGAAAGGGTAAACCCCTATTCTTATTTTTCATTCTTTGATACTGGGCAAAAAAAAGGTATCCCATGACAAAGCTGCTCACCCCGAGGTACAAATGCTCTGACACGTGTGGCATCATTGTGTTTGTGCTGTTCGCCTTTTGGCGTTCTCTGGTCTGACCACTGCTCGTGAGACTAGGCCATGAAGGCGATTGTCCCCGGTGTAGGCCAATGAGTTTCAAAGACAATGCGTGTTTATTATAAGAGCGTGTTTTGTTTGCATGTTTCACCACAAGCACCGTGTATGGTTAATGCACTAACTTGATTTCTGGAAAAATGTTTCTATTTGGTGTTTTAACATCATAACACCTCCTGTTTTAATCGCCAGAAAGGGTACAACCTACGTGTTTATTTTTTTTATGTTTCATATAAAATAAAAAAATAAACTGTTTAGTTCTATAGTTTAGTAACAAGTCTTATTTTTTTTATTTTTCATAAAATAAAAAAATAAACAGTTTAGTTCTATAGTTTAGTAACAAGTCTTATTTTTTATTTTTCATAAAATTAAAAAATAAACAGTTTAGTTCTATAGTTTAGTAACAAGTCTTTCACTCTCCCTCCACGCCCGGTCGCGGGCCCCCCTCCACTCATCCTCACCTCCCAGCTCCTCAAGCAATGTGCCATCAATCACAGGGCCACGGTCTCCGGTTGCAACGGGAGACACCGGGCGGCAATTTAAAACTCAGCGGCGTCTCGGAAGTCGATCCGAGAAATCTCTCTGAAGTCCACGGCCTCGTTCTCACGGCGTGGTCACGTGCCCCGTCTCGACACGGGGCCTCTCCGCCCGCAGCCTCGGCTGTCGTGGGGCCCGCTTGGCGCAGAGAGAGAGAGAGTGAGCGAGAGAGTGAGCGAGAGGTGGGGGTTTACATAAAGCAAAGTAGAAAAAACGAAATTATGAACGAAACCAAGTGCCGAATACACCGAGCATCTTCTTGTTTCCACTGATCGTAAAAAACAAGAGAGGCAGAGAGAGAGGGAGGCAGAGAGAGGGGGAGAGAGAAAGGGAGGGCGAGAGAGAGGCAGCGAGTGACTTTTGACATTTAAACAACTTTTATTGCCGCCAGCAGCAACAGCACTGGAGGCGATTTCGATACGAAATACACAAAGTCACCAGCAAACAAATAACACAAACACTATAAACCACACAGGCGCTGTAGCGCTAGATGTGCCGCGCACAACACACACAAACAAGTCACGTGGTGGTGGTGGTCATCGCGCACGCCACGGCGACGAGCGAGCGCTTCAGAAGGTGAACACGAGGGTGCCGTCCACGCTGGTACAGAGAGGGGCTTTTCAGGCTCCCCAGCGTTCGAAAAAGACGTGCACATCACCGACATGTGTGTGGTACACGTGCTCCAGCCGGAGCTGCGCCTTGAGCAGGCCTCTTGAACACTGGAAGCACAGAGCAGCCGTCAGTGTCACCCTCCAGCATCTTTTTCCTCGTCTTGTACACCGCCAACTTCGCCTGAAAACAGGCGAAGTTGGCGAGGTCATGGCGCTTGTTAGCCAGGTAAGGCACCACCCCATATACGAAGCTGCTGTTGTAGAAGTGCACCCCCAGTTTCCTGAAGATGTCCCCCAAAAGGCAAAAAAATTGTGTTGGGCCACTGCCAGCGTAAGTACTGGTGGGGCAGGTCCTCCCTGGGAGGGGGTAGAGAGAGAGGGTCGAGAGAGGGGGTCGAGAGAGGGGGTAGAGAGAGATAGGAAAGGGGTAAGAAGGAGGAGAAGCAGAGCGTGCTTCTTCGTGTTGATATTTGTGTCGACGAAGAAAGCAGCACAGATTGATTTTGTTTCACAATGGTAAAACACGTGACATCTTTCATTAAAAAAACGATGAACGAAGCAAAGTGCCGACTACACCGAGCATCTTCTAGTTTCCTCTGATCGTAAACAAAAAGATAGAGATAGGGAGCGAGAGAGGGAGAGAGTGGGGGAGAGTGACGGGGAGGGAGTAAGAGAGGGGGAGTGTGAGAGAGAGGGGGAGTGAGAGATGGGGAGGGACGGGGAGGGAGGGAGGGGGAGGGACAGACCGCGACGTAAAGACGCCTCTAATTACGCGCCTGGGGGCCCAGGCAATACCGTGGCGGCACGCGGCGGGTTTTTTGTGTCTCTTGACAGAGGGCGTTTAGTGGAAATTGGCCGCTCATCTCTCCCCCCCCCTCACCTTGACCCCCCCCCCCACCCTCGGGGGACGTCTGTGACGTCAGAGCCGCTCGCACGTTTAGAGACGGCGGTGGAGACCGCGGGTCACGCTGGGATGGGGAGATTGGCATCGCCACGCACGGCGTGGTGGGATTACGCAGAGAATGATAGAATCGTTGCACGGGTACGACATCGTCATCATCATCATAATCATCACCACACATCATCATCATCACACGTCAATGTGATCATCATCATTATCATCACCACACATCATCATCATTACACACACGGCATCGTCATCATCATTATCATCACCACACATCATCATCATCACACACACGGCATCGTGATCATCATCATTATCATCACCACACATCATCATCATCACACGGCAATGTGATCATCATTATCATCACCACACATCATCATCGTCTTTACACACACGGCATCGTGATCATCATCACACGGCATAGCCATCATCATTACCATCATCACCTCCACACATCATCAAAAAGAATCATCACACACACGGCATCGTCATCATCATCATCAATCACAGCATCTCACACACACAGTATCATCATCATCATCCATCATCATCCATCATCATCAATCACAGCATCTCACACACACAGTATCATCATCAATCACAGCATCTCACACACACAGTATCATCATCAATCACAGCCTCTCACACACAGTATCATCATCATCATCCATCATCATCATCAATCCCAGCATCTCACACATCATCATCATCATCATCAATCACAGCATCTCACACACACAGTATCATCATCAATCACAGCATTTCACACACAGTATCATCATCATCATCAATCACAGCATCTCACACACAGTATCATCATCATCAATCACATCATCTCACACACACAGTATCATCATCATCAATCACAGCATCTCACACACACAGTATCATCATCATCATCAATCGCAGCATCATCACACGGCATCCTCACACACGACATCATCACCCAGAGCGGTCGCCCCGGTTAATACTGCAGACGCATTAACCGCGTGGCATCACACGAGCCGTCCACTTCACGGCGAAATGTCAAAGATCTCGTGACGTTATTTAAAAAAAGATTCCACCTCTGTGTATGTGCGTGTGTGTGTGCGTGTGTGTGCGTGTGTGTGCGCGTGTGTAGGTGTGTGCGTGTGTGGGTGTGTGTGTGTGCGTGTGTGTGCGGGGAGCGGTAGTGTAGCGGTTAGCGCGCTGCGCTATTAACCTGGCGACCCGGGTTCGAGTCCCGCTCACGGCTAACACCAGTGACGATTATCTGAACCGGTCCTGGGCCTCCCCTAGGTCGACTCAGCCTCAAATGAGTACCTGGTGCGGTGTGTAAACATCGCCACTAGGGAGACAAAGGCGGTCGGGCGTGGTGCTGGCCACCCACCCCCTCGTGTACCGTCCCGGCCTTCATAGGTGCTCGCTAACAGCACTTGCCTTTACAGTCTGTTAAGGCTATACGGGGGATCTTTGTGTGTGTGTGTGTGTGTGCATGTGTGTGTGCGTGTGTCTGCATGCCTTTCGGCGTCGCTGGTCCAATTTGTCCAAATTTGAAACAAACCTAAAAAAAAGCTGAATTGGGGCTTAAAACCACACTGCTAGAACTTTCGCCCCTTTAGTGACAGTCTCCACTCCCCCTTCATAATAGAGGTTTTTTTTAAAATTTAGATCGCGTAAATAACACATTCCTGCGCAGGGAGCTGGTCGGAACGTTGGGTTGCTCGGTCAATGGCCTGCAGGGTCAACGGCGGCGTGGTGTATTCCGCAAATATGCCTGACTGTGAGGGCGGGCACAAGCCGGCGTGAGTAGGTTAAACGTTGAGTTTTATAAGGACACCACGGGGTGACCAGCCCCTCCCCACCCAGCCCCACCCCCCACCCAGCCCCACTTTCTCCACCCAGCCCCTCCCCACCCTCCCCCCCCAGCCCCTCCCCACCCTCCCCACTCTCCCCTCCCCACCCAGCCCCTCTCTCCCTCCCCACCCTCCCCTCCCCACCCAGCCCCTCCCTCCTCACCCAGCCCCTCCCTACACGACGGACACAATAATCCCCTGTGGGCTGGTGTAACCAGGAGGTTCCTACCAGTATTAATGCTCATTCTAGATTTTTTAAGTTTTCGTGACTGCCAGGATCGATACTCTTTGGTTCTTTCTATAACCTCCCTAACTCCGGCATCTCTCCCACTTCAGTAAAACAAAATATTGCTGTGGTTGTCACACCTGATGATGATTGTTTGTGTGGCAATCGAAACGTCGTGATTTAATGAACTTTTTTATTTTTTAATCTACGTGACTTTACCGAAAGAACCAAAGAGTATGGTACTAATGTTGTTGATGCTGCTGCGTGTAGCGAGATATTACTGGTAGGAACCTCTTGGTTACACCAGCCCACAGGGGATTATTGTGTCTGTCCGTCCGTCGTGGAAGGAGGGGCTGGGTGGGGAGGGAGGGGCTGGTAGGGGAGGGGAGGGTGGGAGGGGCTGGGTGGGGCTGGGTGGGGGGATGGGATGGGTGGGGCTGGGTGGGGAGGGGCTGATCACCCCGTGGTGCCCTTATAAAACTCAACGTTTAACCTACTCACGCCGGCTTGTGCCCGCGCTCACAGTCGGGCATATTTGCGGAATACCCCACGCCGCCATTGACCCTGGCCATTGACTGAGCAACCTAACGTTCCTACCAGTTCCCTCCGCAGGAATGTTTTAACTACCTCGCCTGGTATACAGGATGTCGTGGGTTCGATCTCTCCCATGACGCTTGATGTGCATTTGGAGTTTGTGTGTCTCTCTCGGCGTGGTCGCGTGGATTTTTTCTCACCTCCATATTTAGAGTCAACATCACCACGCGTTTAGAGCTATTCGGCTCCTATAAATTCCCACGTGATGATGAAGATGATGATGATGAGCCCACTTCGTTGAGCTATCATTTGTTCTAGCCGGGGGTCGCTTCTGAAAAAGAGCTACGTAGAAGATCAGCGTGGAGCCTTACCTGGTAAAATAAAAAAATATATAAAAAATAGTTCAGTGTGCGTGTGTGTTTTGTTGACATTGCTCGCTCCACAGGGGCTTAGTTCCAATTTCAGACCGCGTGATAATTCCGCGGTTAACTTCACTGCAGTGGTGCAAAACTTCCCTGCGGCCCACCCCGCATCTCTCCCCCACACCCCCCACCCTCCCCCCCACACCCCCCACCCTTCCCCCCCCCCACCCGCCCGTATTGAACCGAACGTCACCAATCAGAGCCGAATACCCCATCAACTCCGTGGACTCAACAATCAGTCGAGCTAATGTAGGATGACTTCTATAATGAGCTAAGAATGTCTGTCTGTGTGTCACGCGGGTGACGTCACTCCACGTCGACCAGCCCCCCTCTTTAATAATCATGAGCAGGTGACGTCCTCCACATGCCCCCCCCCTCATTAATAATCATGAGCAGGTGACGTCACGCCACATGGGGGGGGGGCGAGGCGCCTCCTCCCCCCTCCTCGGCGTCAACTCACAACCCTCACTACAAAGTCAGAACCCTCACGTCATCACAAGATCTCCGTAACGCTGTTGAGACATCAAAGTAAAAAGGACGTCATGATGAACAAGGGATTATAACCTTTAAATTAACTAAGTCTGTGTCACCGCGCCCTTACAAATTGCACACGAATGGATGCAATGAAAATCACGTCGCGTTCTGCTTTTCGCTTCAATGTTTCATATTTACTGCAATGCACCCGTCCTTGGACGGGCTATATGCTCGTGATAAATAAATAAACGAGCGCGATTTACCCAAGCCACTGAAGCAACATCTCGTGCCAAAAAAAAACCGAAAAAAAAACCACATCACGGGATGATCATTATTATTGGGCGCAGTTGTTCAATTGCGATGATTAATAGATATTGGTGAAGTTTAACCAGGGGACCGCTCTTTATTGTGGCGCTGCGAGGCGGGGCGTGATCGCGTTTGTCAGCGATTAAAAACACGAAGCTTCCATCAAGCTAAACGTCGCCTTTGTTGTCTTCATTTTCAGATCGCAGCGATTGATTTTCGAATTCTGTGTGGTCTTGCCCCTGTCCTCTTCTCCCTCCCATCTCATGTCACTCTACTCCCCTCAATGAACTCTCCTAACTCTCCCCTCTCATCTCACTCTACTCCCCTCCACGCACTCTCCTGCCTCTCCCCTCTCATCTCACTCTACTCCCCTCCATGCACTCTCCTAACTCTCCCCTCTCATCTCACTCTACTCCATCTACTCTCTCACCTCTCATCTCACTCTACTCCCCCTCTACGCACTCTCCAACCTCTCCCCTCTCATCTCACTCCACTCCCCTCCACTCACTCTCCTGCCTCTCCCCTCTCATCTCACTCTACTCCCCTCCATGCACTCTCCTACCTCTCCCCTCTCATCTCACTCTACTCCCCTCCACTCACTCTCCCCCCTCTCATCTCACTCCACTCCCCTCCACGCACTCTCCTGCCTTTCCTACCTCTCCCCTCTCATCTCACTCTACTCTCCTCCACGCACTCTCCCACCTCCCCCCTCTCATCTCACTCAAAGCAAGATGCTGGGATCGCTGCCTCGCAGCAAAGGCGGCCTCACGAACATTCCCATCACCGAACCCAACGACAAATCTTGCGCAGTCTCCGAGTTCACTCGAAGGATGACGTCTGTCACGCATCACGACGTTTGGCCAGCTCCGGTCTCAGTGAGTGTTTGTTGATCAACGACCTCGAATCTGCGAGGGGGTAAACACGTAAGATTCATGATAATTGTTTTTTACCCTTCTATCTGGCAACAAAACTGGCACCTTTTTTTACAAGGAGTCATGTTTGCATAGACCACAATACCTGGAGCCATAATGCAAAAAAAAAACATAACTCTGATAATATATGCACTTATCAGTTATGTTTTTTGTTTGCATTATGACTGCAGGTATTGTGGTCTATGCAAACATGACTCCTTGTAAAAAAAGGTGTCAGTTTTGTTGCCAGATAGAAGGGTAAAAACCCAATTATCATATTTTTAACTGGCAAATGAGGTTCCAATGACGTAAGATCCAGCATTATTTATTTATTTATTTTTGGAACGAGAAGAATTTGTGTTTGAGTGAACTGAAGAGGAGTTCGGGCTGACGAACCCTCACCCTTGTCAACATCCACCCCGTGACCTCGTCACGTTTGTCAACATCCACCCGTGACCTCGTCACCTTTGTCAACATCCAGCCAATGACCTCTTTGACCTGCAGGGCCTCGTCAAGGCCAGCTGGAGCATGCGCAGGTCACGGAGGGGAAAAAACGACGCGTAAAACGACACGGCCCTCTTCGTGTTTGCGTGACTGCTGCTTTCTACTGCGCCTGTGTGTGTGTGTCTGTGTGTGTGTCTGTGTGTTTGTGTGTCTGTGTGTGTGTCTGTGTGTGTGTCTCTCTGTGTGTGTATCTGTGTGAGTGTCTGTGTGTTTGTGTGTCTGTGTGTGTGTGTCTGTGTGTCTGTGTGTGTCTCTCGTGTGTGTGTCTGTGTGTGTGTCTGTGTGTGCGCTGTGTGTGTCTGTGTGTCTGTGTGTGTATCTGTGTGTGTGTGTCTGTGTGTGTCTCTGTGTGTCTGTGTGTGTCTGTGTGTGTCTCTCTGTGTGTGTATCTGTGTGAGTGTCTGTGTGTTTGTGTGTCTGTGTGTGTGTGTCTGTGTGTCTGTGTGTGTCTCCTCTGTGTGTTGTCTGTGTGTGTGTCTGTGTGTGTCGCTGTGTGTGTCTGTGTGTCTGTGTGTGTATCTGTGTGTGTGTCTGTGTGTGTCTCTGTGTGTCTGTGTGTGTGTCTCTGTGTGTCTGTGTGTGTATCTGTATCTGTGTGTGTGTCTGTGTGTGTGTCTGTAGTGTGTCTGTGTGTGTGTCTGTATGTGTGTCTGTGTGTGTCTGTGTGTCTGTGTCTCTGTGTGTGTCTGTGTGTCTGTGTGTGTGTCTCTATGTGTGTGTCTCTGTGTGAGTATCTGTGTGTGTGTGTCTGTATGTGTGTCTATGTGTGTCTGTGTGTGTGTCTGTGTGTGTGTCTGTGTATCTGTGTGTCTGTGTGTGTGTGTCTCTATGTGTGTGTCTCTGTGAGTGTCTCTGTGTGTCTGTGTGTGTGTCTCTATGTGTGTGTCTCTGTGTGAGTGTCTCTGTGTGAGTGTCTCTGTGTGTCTGTGTCTCTGTGTATGTGTCTGTGTGTCTGTCTCTGTGTGTCTGTGTGTGTGTGTCTGTGTGTGTGTGACTGTGTGTGTGTGTGTCTATGTGTGTGTGTCTGTGTGTGTGACTGTGTGTGTGTGTGGTGTGCTAGAAGTGTAGTGGGGAGCGGTAGTGTAGGGGTTAGCACTGCGCTACGAACCTGACGACCCGGGTTCGATTCTCGCTCACGGCCAACGCCGGTGACAATTATCCGAACAGGTCCATAGCCTCCCCTAGGTGGACTCAGCCTCAAATTACTACCTGGTGCGGTGTGTGAACATCGCCACTGGGGGGACAAAGGCGGCCGGGCGTGATGTTAGGTGCTCACTAACAACACTTGCCCCTACAGTCTCTGACTTCACGCTCGCGATCTAGAGGTAAAACCTCTGGTGTGACGCCTGCGATCTAGAGGTAAAACCTCTGGTGTGACGTGAGCCATCTGGAGGTAAAACCTCTGGTGTGACGCCTGCGATCTGGAGGTAAAACCTCTGGTGTGACGCTCGAGATATAGAGGTAAAACCTCTGGTGTGACGCCTGCGATCTAGAGGTAAAACCTCTCTGGTGTGACGCTGACGATCTAGAGGTAAAACCTCTGGTGTGACGCCAGCGATCTAGAGGTAAAACCTCTGGTGTGACGCCAGCGATCTAGAGGTAAAACCTCTGGTGTGACGCCAGCGATCTGGAGGTAAAACCTCTGGTGTGACGCCAGCGATCTGGAGGTAAAACCTCTGGTGTGACGCTGACGATCTGGAGGTAAAACCTCTGGTGTGACGCCAGCGATCTGGAGGTAAAACCTCTGGTGTGACGCTGACGATCTGGAGGTAAAACCTCTGGTGTGACGCCAGCGATCTAGAGGTAAAACCTCTGGTGTGACGCCAGCGATCTGGAGGTAAAACCTCTGGTATGACGCCAGCGATCTAGAGGTAAAACCTCTGGTATGACGCCAGCGATCTAGAGGTAAAACCTTTGGTGTGACGCCAGCGATCTGGAGGTAAAACCTCTGGTGTGACGCCAGCGATCTGGAGGTAAAACCTCTGGTATGACGCCAGCGATCTGGAGGTAAAACCTCTGGTGTGACGCTGACGATCTGGAGGTAAAACCTCTGGTGTGACGTGAGCGATCTGGAGGTAAAACCTCTGGTGTGACGCCTGCGATCTAGAGGTAAAACCTCTGGTGTGACGAGCGATCTAGAGGTAAACCCTCTGGTGTGACGCCAGCGATCTAGAGGTAAAACCTCTGGTGTGACGCCAGCGATCTGGAGGTAAAACCTCTGGTGTGACGCCTGCGATCTAGAGGTAAAACCTCTGGTGTGACGCCAGCGATCTGGAGGTAAAACCTCTGGTGTGACGCCTGCGATCTAGAGGTAAAACCTCTGGTGTGACGCCAGCGATCTAGAGGTAAAACCTCTGGTGTGACGCTGACGATCTGGAGGTAAAACCTCTGGTGTGACGGTTGAGATCTAGAGGTAAAACCTCTGGTATGACGCTTGAGGTACAGAGATGGTTTTCTCGAGGTCCGAATGCATTCTTTGGTCTCATGAAGCAGCATTGCACTTCGTGGAGAGAAATTAAAAAAAAAATAACAAATTTCAAAAAAATCTCCCTATCGCCTCCTCGTTTAAGGGGCCGTCCATAAATGACGTCACGCGATTTTGGACGAATTTTGCCCCCCCCCCCTTCGTCACATGACGTCACAAAAAGTCAGACCCCCCCTCATATATGACGTCACAAAGCTCTGCCCCCCCCCCCAAAAAAAAATAAAACACGCTTCAAATCGCTTTAAACTATTGTCATTGTAGTGCGTATTTAATGTGGCGCTGCACTCTGATGTTGTAGGAGAAAACATTTATTAAAACGTCTATTCAATTAAGTAGAACGTGGTGTCTATATTCATTTAAAGTTGCGCATTTTGATGTGACGTCACATTTCTCAACCCCCCCCCCCTCGTCACACATCGTCACAAAAGTCTGACTCGCACCCCCCCCCCCCAGGTGCGTGACGTCATTTATGAACGGCCCCACAACTCGCTCGCTGATTAACTCTCAAGTCTCCCGTGCTGGGAAACGCGCCCCAAGCAAACCGAGTTCGGATCTCCCCTCCCGCTCACGGCCAACACAAGGTGACGAATTATCTGAACCGGTCCGGGACCTCTCCTAGGTCGACTCAGCCTCAAATGAGTATCTGGTGCGGTGTGTAGTAAACATCGCCACTAGGGAGACAAAGGCGGCCGGGCGTGGTGTTGTCCACCCACCCCCTCGTGTGACCGTGCCGCCCTTCATCGGTGCCGCTCGCAAACAGCACTTGCCCCAACAAACTGTCGAGGCTATACGGGGGATCTGTGTCTTTGTGTGTGTGTGGTGTCGCGTTTCGTGTGTGTGTGTGCTTTTAGCAGGGCTGGGGGAAGAGTGGTGGGGTGGTGGTGGTGGGGGGCAGCCCCTTGTTGCAAATGTGCACCACGCTAAGTGATGTTGCTGCATGCCCCAGCGAGCACGTGGAATCGGCCAGAGGGAAAAATAAATCGCAAAAACACCCCCCCCCAAACCCCCCCGCCCCCCCTCTCATCCCCCCTCACTACTCTCACCCCTTCTCTCAGCACTCCTGCTCCCAGCTCCCCTCACCTACTCACCCACGTGGGGTCATCTCC
>NC_083834.1:7806040-7825839 GCF_015708825.2 Lethenteron reissneri
TTAAAAAAAGATTCCACCTCTGTGTATGTGCGTGTGTGTGTGCGTGTGTGTGCGTGTGTGTGCGCGTGTGTAGGTGTGTGCGTGTGTGGGTGTGTGTGTGTGCGTGTGTGTGCGGGGAGCGGTAGTGTAGCGGTTAGCGCGCTGCGCTATTAACCTGGCGACCCGGGTTCGAGTCCCGCTCACGGCTAACACCAGTGACGATTATCTGAACCGGTCCTGGGCCTCCCCTAGGTCGACTCAGCCTCAAATGAGTACCTGGTGCGGTGTGTAAACATCGCCACTAGGGAGACAAAGGCGGTCGGGCGTGGTGCTGGCCACCCACCCCCTCGTGTACCGTCCCGGCCTTCATAGGTGCTCGCTAACAGCACTTGCCTTTACAGTCTGTTAAGGCTATACGGGGGATCTTTGTGTGTGTGTGTGTGTGTGCATGTGTGTGTGCGTGTGTCTGCATGCCTTTCGGCGTCGCTGGTCCAATTTGTCCAAATTTGAAACAAACCTAAAAAAAAGCTGAATTGGGGCTTAAAACCACACTGCTAGAACTTTCGCCCCTTTAGTGACAGTCTCCACTCCCCCTTCATAATAGAGGTTTTTTTTAAATTTAGATCGCGTAAATAACACATTCCTGCGCAGGGAGCTGGTCGGAACGTTGGGTTGCTCGGTCAATGGCCTGCAGGGTCAACGGCGGCGTGGTGTATTCCGCAAATATGCCTGACTGTGAGGGCGGGCACAAGCCGGCGTGAGTAGGTTAAACGTTGAGTTTTATAAGGACACCACGGGGTGACCAGCCCCTCCCCACCCAGCCCCACCCCCCACCCAGCCCCACTTTCTCCACCCAGCCCCTCCCCACCCTCCCCCCCCAGCCCCTCCCCACCCTCCCCACTCTCCCCTCCCCACCCAGCCCCTCTCTCCCTCCCCACCCTCCCCTCCCCACCCAGCCCCTCCCTCCTCACCCAGCCCCTCCCTACACGACGGACACAATAATCCCCTGTGGGCTGGTGTAACCAGGAGGTTCCTACCAGTATTAATGCTCATTCTAGATTTTTTAAGTTTTCGTGACTGCCAGGATCGATACTCTTTGGTTCTTTCTATAACCTCCCTAACTCCGGCATCTCTCCCACTTCAGTAAAACAAAATATTGCTGTGGTTGTCACACCTGATGATGATTGTTTGTGTGGCAATCGAAACGTCGTGATTTAATGAACTTTTTTATTTTTTAATCTACGTGACTTTACCGAAAGAACCAAAGAGTATGGTACTAATGTTGTTGATGCTGCTGCGTGTAGCGAGATATTACTGGTAGGAACCTCTTGGTTACACCAGCCCACAGGGGATTATTGTGTCTGTCCGTCCGTCGTGGAAGGAGGGGCTGGGTGGGGAGGGAGGGGCTGGTAGGGGAGGGGAGGGTGGGAGGGGCTGGGTGGGGCTGGGTGGGGGGATGGGATGGGTGGGGCTGGGTGGGGAGGGGCTGATCACCCCGTGGTGCCCTTATAAAACTCAACGTTTAACCTACTCACGCCGGCTTGTGCCCGCGCTCACAGTCGGGCATATTTGCGGAATACCCCACGCCGCCATTGACCCTGGCCATTGACTGAGCAACCTAACGTTCCTACCAGTTCCCTCCGCAGGAATGTTTTAACTACCTCGCCTGGTATACAGGATGTCGTGGGTTCGATCTCTCCCATGACGCTTGATGTGCATTTGGAGTTTGTGTGTCTCTCTCGGCGTGGTCGCGTGGATTTTTTCTCACCTCCATATTTAGAGTCAACATCACCACGCGTTTAGAGCTATTCGGCTCCTATAAATTCCCACGTGATGATGAAGATGATGATGATGAGCCCACTTCGTTGAGCTATCATTTGTTCTAGCCGGGGGTCGCTTCTGAAAAAGAGCTACGTAGAAGATCAGCGTGGAGCCTTACCTGGTAAAATAAAAAAATATATAAAAAATAGTTCAGTGTGCGTGTGTGTTTTGTTGACATTGCTCGCTCCACAGGGGCTTAGTTCCAATTTCAGACCGCGTGATAATTCCGCGGTTAACTTCACTGCAGTGGTGCAAAACTTCCCTGCGGCCCACCCCGCATCTCTCCCCCACACCCCCCACCCTCCCCCCCACACCCCCCACCCTTCCCCCCCCCCACCCGCCCGTATTGAACCGAACGTCACCAATCAGAGCCGAATACCCCATCAACTCCGTGGACTCAACAATCAGTCGAGCTAATGTAGGATGACTTCTATAATGAGCTAAGAATGTCTGTCTGTGTGTCACGCGGGTGACGTCACTCCACGTCGACCAGCCCCCCTCTTTAATAATCATGAGCAGGTGACGTCCTCCACATGCCCCCCCCCTCATTAATAATCATGAGCAGGTGACGTCACGCCACATGGGGGGGGGGCGAGGCGCCTCCTCCCCCCTCCTCGGCGTCAACTCACAACCCTCACTACAAAGTCAGAACCCTCACGTCATCACAAGATCTCCGTAACGCTGTTGAGACATCAAAGTAAAAAGGACGTCATGATGAACAAGGGATTATAACCTTTAAATTAACTAAGTCTGTGTCACCGCGCCCTTACAAATTGCACACGAATGGATGCAATGAAAATCACGTCGCGTTCTGCTTTTCGCTTCAATGTTTCATATTTACTGCAATGCACCCGTCCTTGGACGGGCTATATGCTCGTGATAAATAAATAAACGAGCGCGATTTACCCAAGCCACTGAAGCAACATCTCGTGCCAAAAAAAAACCGAAAAAAAACCACATCACGGGATGATCATTATTATTGGGCGCAGTTGTTCAATTGCGATGATTAATAGATATTGGTGAAGTTTAACCAGGGGACCGCTCTTTATTGTGGCGCTGCGAGGCGGGGCGTGATCGCGTTTGTCAGCGATTAAAAACACGAAGCTTCCATCAAGCTAAACGTCGCCTTTGTTGTCTTCATTTTCAGATCGCAGCGATTGATTTTCGAATTCTGTGTGGTCTTGCCCCTGTCCTCTTCTCCCTCCCATCTCATGTCACTCTACTCCCCTCAATGAACTCTCCTAACTCTCCCCTCTCATCTCACTCTACTCCCCTCCACGCACTCTCCTGCCTCTCCCCTCTCATCTCACTCTACTCCCCTCCATGCACTCTCCTAACTCTCCCCTCTCATCTCACTCTACTCCATCTACTCTCTCACCTCTCATCTCACTCTACTCCCCCTCCACGCACTCTCCAACCTCTCCCCTCTCATCTCACTCCACTCCCCTCCATGCACTCTCCTGCCTCTCCCCTCTCATCTCACTCTACTCCCCTCCACTCACTCTCCCCCCTCTCATCTCACTCCACTCCCCTCCACGCACTCTCCTGCCTTTCCTACCTCTCCCCTCTCATCTCACTCTACTCCCCTCCACTCACTCTCCCCCCTCTCATCTCACTCCACTCCCCTCCACGCACTCTCCTACCTCCCCCCTCTCATCTCACTCTACTCTCCTCCACGCACTCTCCCACCTCCCCCCTCTCATATCACTCAAAGCAAGATGCTGGGATCGCTGCCTCGCAGCAAAGGCGGCCTCACGAACATTCCCATCACCGAACCCAACGACAAATCTTGCGCAGTCTCCGAGTTCACTCGAAGGATGACGTCTGTCACGCATCACGACGTTTGGCCAGCTCCGGTCTCAGTGAGTGTTTGTTGATCAACGACCTCGAATCTGCGAGGGGGTAAACACGTAAGATTCATGATAATTGTTTTTTACCCTTCTATCTGGCAACAAAACTGGCACCTTTTTTTACAAGGAGTCATGTTTGCATAGACCACAATACCTGGAGCCATAATGCAAAAAAAAACATAACTCTGATAATATATGCACTTATCAGTTATGTTTTTTGTTTGCATTATGACTGCAGGTATTGTGGTCTATGCAAACATGACTCCTTGTAAAAAAAGGTGTCAGTTTTGTTGCCAGATAGAAGGGTAAAAACCCAATTATCATATTTTTAACTGGCAAATGAGGTTCCAATGACGTAAGATCCAGCATTATTTATTTATTTATTTTTGGAACGAGAAGAATTTGTGTTTGAGTGAACTGAAGAGGAGTTCGGGCTGACGAACCCTCACCCTTGTCAACATCCACCCCGTGACCTCGTCACGTTTGTCAACATCCACCCGTGACCTCGTCACCTTTGTCAACATCCAGCCAATGACCTCTTTGACCTGCAGGGCCTCGTCAAGGCCAGCTGGAGCATGCGCAGGTCACGGAGGGGAAAAAACGACGCGTAAAACGACACGGCCCTCTTCGTGTTTGCGTGACTGCTGCTTTCTACTGCGCCTGTGTGTGTGTGTCTGTGTGTGTGTCTGTGTGTTTGTGTGTCTGTGTGTGTGTCTGTGTGTGTGTCTCTCTGTGTGTGTATCTGTGTGAGTGTCTGTGTGTTTGTGTGTCTGTGTGTGTGTGTCTGTGTGTCTGTGTGTGTGTCTCTCTGTGTGTGTGTCTGTGTGTGTGTCTGTGTGTGTCGCTGTGTGTGTCTGTGTGTCTGTGTGTGTATCTGTGTGTGTGTGTCTGTGTGTGTCTCTGTGTGTCTGTGTGTGTGTCTGTGTGTGTCTCTCTGTGTGTGTATCTGTGTGAGTGTCTGTGTGTTTGTGTGTCTGTGTGTGTGTGTCTGTGTGTCTGTGTGTGTCTCTCTCTGTGTGTGTGTCTGTGTGTGTGTCTGTGTGTGTCGCTGTGTGTGTCTGTGTGTCTGTGTGTGTATCTGTGTGTGTGTGTCTGTGTGTGTCTCTGTGTGTCTGTGTGTGTGTCTCTGTGTGTCTGTGTGTGTATCTGTATCTGTGTGTGTGTCTGTGTGTGTGTCTGTATGTGTGTCTGTGTGTGTGTCTGTATGTGTGTCTGTGTGTGTGTCTGTGTGTCTGTGTCTCTGTGTGTGTGTCTGTGTGTCTGTGTGTGTGTCTCTATGTGTGTGTCTCTGTGTGAGTATCTGTGTGTGTGTGTCTGTATGTGTGTCTATGTGTGTCTGTGTGTGTGTCTGTGTGTGTGTCTGTGTATCTGTGTGTCTGTGTGTGTCTGTGTGTGTGTGTCTCTATGTGTGTGTCTCTGTGAGTGTCTCTGTGTGTCTGTGTGTGTGTCTCTATGTGTGTGTCTCTGTGTGAGTGTCTCTGTGTGAGTGTCTCTGTGTGTCTGTGTCTCTGTGTATGTGTCTGTGTGTCTGTCTCTGTGTGTCTGTGTGTGTGTGTCTGTGTGTGTGTGACTGTGTGTGTGTGTGTCTATGTGTGTGTGTCTGTGTGTGTGACTGTGTGTGTGTGTGGTGTGCTAGAAGTGTAGTGGGGAGCGGTAGTGTAGGGGTTAGCACTGCGCTACGAACCTGACGACCCGGGTTCGATTCTCGCTCACGGCCAACGCCGGTGACAATTATCCGAACAGGTCCATAGCCTCCCCTAGGTGGACTCAGCCTCAAATTACTACCTGGTGCGGTGTGTGAACATCGCCACTGGGGGGACAAAGGCGGCCGGGCGTGATGTTAGGTGCTCACTAACAACACTTGCCCCTACAGTCTCTGACTTCACGCTCGCGATCTAGAGGTAAAACCTCTGGTGTGACGCCTGCGATCTAGAGGTAAAACCTCTGGTGTGACGTGAGCCATCTGGAGGTAAAACCTCTGGTGTGACGCCTGCGATCTGGAGGTAAAACCTCTGGTGTGACGCTCGAGATATAGAGGTAAAACCTCTGGTGTGACGCCTGCGATCTAGAGGTAAAACCTCTCTGGTGTGACGCTGACGATCTAGAGGTAAAACCTCTGGTGTGACGCCAGCGATCTAGAGGTAAAACCTCTGGTGTGACGCCAGCGATCTAGAGGTAAAACCTCTGGTGTGACGCCAGCGATCTGGAGGTAAAACCTCTGGTGTGACGCCAGCGATCTGGAGGTAAAACCTCTGGTGTGACGCTGACGATCTGGAGGTAAAACCTCTGGTGTGACGCCAGCGATCTGGAGGTAAAACCTCTGGTGTGACGCTGACGATCTGGAGGTAAAACCTCTGGTGTGACGCCAGCGATCTAGAGGTAAAACCTCTGGTGTGACGCCAGCGATCTGGAGGTAAAACCTCTGGTATGACGCCAGCGATCTAGAGGTAAAACCTCTGGTATGACGCCAGCGATCTAGAGGTAAAACCTTTGGTGTGACGCCAGCGATCTGGAGGTAAAACCTCTGGTGTGACGCCAGCGATCTGGAGGTAAAACCTCTGGTATGACGCCAGCGATCTGGAGGTAAAACCTCTGGTGTGACGCTGACGATCTGGAGGTAAAACCTCTGGTGTGACGTGAGCGATCTGGAGGTAAAACCTCTGGTGTGACGCCTGCGATCTAGAGGTAAAACCTCTGGTGTGACGAGCGATCTAGAGGTAAACCCTCTGGTGTGACGCCAGCGATCTAGAGGTAAAACCTCTGGTGTGACGCCAGCGATCTGGAGGTAAAACCTCTGGTGTGACGCCTGCGATCTAGAGGTAAAACCTCTGGTGTGACGCCAGCGATCTGGAGGTAAAACCTCTGGTGTGACGCCTGCGATCTAGAGGTAAAACCTCTGGTGTGACGCCAGCGATCTAGAGGTAAAACCTCTGGTATGACGCCAGCGATCTGGAGGTAAAACCTCTGGTGTGACGCTGACGATCTGGAGGTAAAACCTCTGGTGTGACGGTTGAGATCTAGAGGTAAAACCTCTGGTATGACGCTTGAGGTACAGAGATGGTTTTCTCGAGGTCCGAATGCATTCTTTGGTCTCATGAAGCAGCATTGCACTTCGTGGAGAGAAATTAAAAAAAAAAAAACAAATTTCAAAAAAATCTCCCTATCGCCTCCTCGTTTAAGGGGCCGTCCATAAATGACGTCACGCGATTTTGGACGAATTTTGCCCCCCCCCCCTTCGTCACATGACGTCACAAAAAGTCAGACCCCCCCTCATATATGACGTCACAAAGCTCTGCCCCCCCCCCCCAAAAAAAATAAAACACGCTTCAAATCGCTTTAAACTATTGTCATTGTAGTGCGTATTTAATGTGGCGCTGCACTCTGATGTTGTAGGAGTAAACATTTATTAAAACGTCTATTCAATTAAGTAGAACGTGGTGTCTATATTCATTTAAAGTTGCGCATTTTGATGTGACGTCACATTTCTCAACCCACCCCCCTCGTCACACATCGTCACAAAAGTCTGACTCGCACCCCCCCCCCCCAGGTGCGTGACGTCATTTATGAACGGCCCCACAACTCGCTCGCTGATTAACTCTCAAGTCTCCCGTGCTGGGAAACGCGCCCCAAGCAAACCGAGTTCGGATCTCCCCTCCCGCTCACGGCCAACACACGGTGACGAATTATCTGAACCGGTCCGGGACCTCTCCTAGGTCGACTCAGCCTCAAATGAGTATCTGGTGCGGTGTGTAGTAAACATCGCCACTAGGGAGACAAAGGCGGCCGGGCGTGGTGTTGTCCACCCACCCCCTCGTGTGACCGTGCCGCCCTTCATCGGTGCCGCTCGCAAACAGCACTTGCCCCAACAAACTGTCGAGGCTATACGGGGGATCTGTGTCTTTGTGTGTGTGTGGTGTCGCGTTTCGTGTGTGTGTGTGCTTTTAGCAGGGCTGGGGGAAGAGTGGTGGGGTGGTGGTGGTGGGGGGCAGCCCCTTGTTGCAAATGTGCACCACGCTAAGTGATGTTGCTGCATGCCCCAGCGAGCACGTGGAATCGGCCAGAGGGAAAAATAAATCGCAAAAACCCCCCCCCCAAACCCCCCCGCCCCCCCTCTCATCCCCCCTCACTACTCTCACCCCTTCTCTCAGCACTCCTGCTCCCAGCTCCCCTCACCTACTCACCCACGTGGGGTCATCTCCTCTGCGTCTCTGCCTCTAGACATTGGCGAGCTCTGTGTTTACTGACTGTGATCCGTGTCTCAACTCCGTAGCTCTACCGGTACATATTGATGGGCTCTCTCTCGCTCTCTAAACTCACCCACTCGCTCACCTACTCACCTACTCACTCACCCACTCACGTGGGGTCATCTCCTCTGCGTCTCTGCCTCTAGACATTGGCGAGCTCTGTGCTTACTGACTGTGATCCGTGTCTCAACTCCGTAGCGCACCCAGTACATATTGATGGTCTCTCTCTCTCTCTTTCTAAACTCGCCCACTCGCTCACCTACTCACCTACTCACCCACGCTGGGCCCTCTCCTCTACTCCTCTGCGTCTCTGCCTATAGACATTGACGAGCTCTGCGTGCACTGATTGCGATGCGTGTCTCAACTCCGTAGCTCTACCGGTACATATTGATGGTCTCTCTCTCTCTAAACTCACCCACTCACCCACTCGCTCACCTACTCACTCACTCACTCACCCACGCGGGGTCCTCTCCTCCTCTCCTCTGCGTCTCCGCCTCTAGACTTTGGCGAGCTCTGTGTTTACTGACTGTGATCCGTGTCTCAACTCCGTAGCTCTACCGGTACATATTGGGAGGGAACTTTCTCTCTCTCTAAACTCGCAGTTGCTTCGACGTTATCAGCCGGCGGAATTAAACCAGGAGTTGAACACGTAGCAGGCTTTCGCGACCAATATTATTCATAATAAACGTTTTTGGGTTAGATCGCGTTATTTATAAATGTGTCGTAACCCTCCACCACCCGACACGGCCAATCAGCAAAAAAAGTGCCACGTTGACAAAAGACAAATAGTTCACTGCTTTAGCCCACCGGTGTGTTGAAGAGTGGGCGAAAGCAGTGAACTATTTGTCTTTTGTCAACGTGACACTTTTTTGCTGATTGGCCGTGTCGGGTGCTGGAGGGTTACGACACATTTATAAATAACGCGATCTAATATTCTTAGTTTTTTTCGGAAAAGTCACGTAGGTAAAAAAAATAAAATTAATAAAAGTAAAATAAAAATAAAATAAAAATCACGACGTTTCGGAGGCAACACAAGCTTCCGTCTTCAGGTGGAACCGTCACAGCACGATAGCTTAATTGTTTTTTACCTACGTGACTTTACCGAAAAAACCTAAGAATATGAATCCTTGCAGTCACGAAAGCTTCAAATCTAGAACGCGATCTAACCCCCAAAAACGTTGATTTTGAATTAAACCAGCAGGCCGACGAACTTGACTCTCTAGTGGCAGCACCGCCTAACGGTGACCCACAACACAGCTCGATCCGCGGGTCGTGCGCCGGGGAAGACCACGTGCCCTTCACTCGTGCCGGATTCATGGCCCACAAATCTCGTGGGCGTCCTCTCTCACACTGACGGCTGCTCTGTGCTGCTTCCAGTGTTCAGAGGTCTGCTTAAAGGCGCGGCTCCGGCTGGAGCACGCCATGTACCACACACACGTCGGTGATGTGCGCGTCTTCTTCGAACGCTGGGGAGCCAGACAAGCCCCTTTCTGTACCAGCGTGGACGGCACCCTCGTGGTGGTCACCTTCTGAAGCGCTCGCTCGTCACCGTGGCTTGCGCGATGACCACCACCACCACAACCACCACGTGACTTTTCTTTCGTGTTGTGCGCGCTGCATTTAGCGCCACAGCGCGTGGATTTGTAGCGTTTATTTTCATTTGTGTTGCTGGTGACTTTGTGCATTTCATATTGAAATCGCCTCCAGTGTTGTTGCTGCTGGCGGCAATGAAAGTTGTTTAAAAAGTCTCTCTGCCTGTGAGTTAAAGGGCGCCCTAGCCCGTCATTGTCGCCGCCATTTTAATTCAGCGCCGAGACCCCTGGGACCTCACCTTGCCTTGGTTCGACTCCTAACCCGGGGTACATTGGGCAGCCCTAAAATCGCTCCTGATCCGGGCCACGGCTCTGATGATGAGACAATTGAATGCCGAAACCGGCCCAGAGTTTATATATATGTTTTGGCTTTGCCTCGAGACTAATGCTGCTGGAATGATTCACTGCCGGGAGGCCGCGTGGCTGATGGGATGCGTAAATCATTATATATATTTGACATTTTATTACGTGGAAGGATGTACACGTGAAAAAGACTGCCTACTAATGTTATGCTGTTGCTGTACTTATATTCCTTCCCCTGCCGCACGACACGAGTGGTAACCTGCGGTCGACTGGACATCCGTGAAACGACTGGACATTTGTTCCAAAAAAAAAAATAGCTTCATAGCTCATCGGATTCCCCCCCGGTACAAATAAATATTCTGATATGGGTCGTTATCCTTCACGACAGCTGAGCGATGGCTTGCCACGAGACCCCAGCACCGTGTCCATGCGATGCCACGCTCGGAGTTGGATACCACAGGAGTCGCGGGGCTTTCACGACGCCGCCGTCCCAAAGAAAGACGCTCCTTTTAAAACTCCTCCAGCCCCGTTTATCTGATGCCGCCAGTATCTGGGTTACCCCCCCCCACTCCTCCTCCTCCTCCTCCACCCCACCACAAAACGGGGGGTGGGGTGGGGGGGAACGACGGAAATGACCCGAAAGGATTTAAAAAAAATCCCTCTTTTGTGCTGAGTTGGCGGTGTGAAATTTCACCTGGTGCCGAACGAACACACCCATTGTGTGCGCTCAGTGTCTTGGAAATGTCTGAACCACTTTGCTCTCTCTGTCTCCCTCTCTCTCCGTCTCTCTCTGGCTCTGTCCCTGGCACCCTGTCTCACTCCCCGTTGTTCTCTCTCCACGTCTCTCTTTCCCTGGCTCCCCCTCTCTTTCTCCCCGCACTGATCAGACCATTGAGGGGGCGCGTGCCCCCCCTTCCAATGATCCGATCGAAATCCCTAATTTCGATCGGATCATTGGGGATTATTAGTAATAAATCGGCATTTGCGACCCCCACTGCCACTGTGTAGCATATTATTACGTGCCAGGGATTCTATGAGATGATAGGACAATAGTCTGAGTTCATAATTGGCGATAAGTAACGCCAAAGCGGTTATAAGTGACTCAGAATTGTGCGCAGTTGCGTATCCAGTCCACGAATTCTCTGAAGGCATCAACAGCTCCAGCGAGCGCGATGTCGATCACACAACACGCGGTTCCAATTCGACCCTCGATCGATGGCTGCGCCATTGCCGCACACGCGTCAAATAAAAAGCAAGGGACAACTCCTTACTCACTAACAACTCCTTACTCACTAACAACTGCTTACTCACTAACAACTCCTTACTCACTAACAACTCCTTACTCACTAACAACTCCTCTATCATTTCTCATTGCTGGAGGGGTTGCCACCCCTACCTGAAAATCCTGGCTCCGCCGTTGTCTCCCCGTATCTCTCCCTGGCGCCCTTTAAATGCTCCGCCTTTTGGGGGACATCTTCAGGAAACTGGGGGTGCTCTTCTACAACAGCAGCTTCGTATATGGGGTGGTGCCTTACCTGGCTAACAAGCGCCATGACCTCGTCAACTTCGCCTGCGCGCAAGCGAAGTTGGCGGTGTACAGAACGAGGAAAAAGATGCTTGAGGGTGATACTGACGGCTGCTCTGTGCTTCTGGTGTTCAGAGGCCTGCTTAAGGCGCGGCTCCGGCTGGAGCACGCCACGTGACACACACACGTCGGTGATGTGCAGCGCGTCTTCATCGAGCGCTGGGGAGCCGGACAAGCTCCTCTCTGCACCAGCGTGGACGGCACCTCGTGGTGTTCACCTTCTGAAGCGCTCGCTCGTCACCGTGGCGTGCGCGATGACCGCCACCACCACCACGTGACTTTTCTTTCGTGTTGTGCGCGGTGCATTTAGCGCCACAGCGCGTGGATTTTTATAGCGTTTGTTTTCATTTGTGTTGCTGGTGACTTTGTGTATTTTATATCGGAATCTCCTCCAGTGCTGTTGCTGCTGGCGGCATCAAAAGTTGTTTACAAGTCAAAAAGTCTCTCTGTCCCAGTCTCTCTCTCCCCGCCTCTCTCTCCCTGGCAACATCTCACTCTCTTCCGCCATCTCTCCCCCTCGTCTCCATCTCTCTCTTCTCTCGCTTTGTCTCGCTTATCTCGTTTTTCTCCAAAAATCGCGCGAGCCTGTGTTTTGTTTAAAGCCACGGCTGGTTACAAGACGTCATTATTTGTACATCGATTTTGTTGCTTCCACCGCTCCCTGCCATCGCCATGTGCCGTGGAGAAGAGCAATGGCTTCAAAACGTCTCCGATTGGATACTCTGATTTGTTTTTAAGGCCACAGTGTTGTGCTTGACGAATGTGTGTTTGGGTTTGTAGTCATTCGGCAGAGCTGCGATCATCATGTGCACGTAATGAAGTCATGTAACGCACGTGCGTCTAGCCCTGTGACCAAAGCGAGAACAAACGCGGCCTGATCTCGTCAGACCTGGGAAGCTAAGCAGTGTTGAGCCTGGATAATGTGTGCATGTATGTTGGACTTCTTTCGCACCGTACGTAGCCAACCGTGCTAATCAGAGGTGCCGGCGGAAGGACAACAAACTAAACACAAAAAGCATTGCTAAAGAAATTAGTTTTCCATGTAGATTTAAAAGTGCACAACTCCAGTGGCTTAAATATAGGATGAGGTTCGCCGCCACCTTTACCACTGCATGTAGGCCAAACGCCTGACACATTTATCAATTAGCACGAGAGTCTATTATCAACACTGTGCAATTTACTGTGATAAGGTTGCACACAACACCGTCGCCAGATCTTCGTTGCAAATGAATTCCGTCCCACATACTGCGGGGACACGGCATTGATACAAAGTGTGTTCATCGCACACCAATATCAATGTATTTCTCAGAATTCGTGAATTAATCCCAATTCAATGATCAACCACATTTTCTAGAATTGCATTGTGCAGTCATTGATTGGTGGCCGGCCTTAGACCATAAACTGACAACCTTTGAATCGTAGGTGATGGTCTAGCACCCTGACCTCTATCAGCACGGAAAACACAAACACATTTCCCTTATTTCACCGGTACCACCCCAAATCCCACCGGTGCCACCCCAGATCCCACCGGTACCACCCCAGATCCCACCGGTGCCACCCCAGATCCCACCGGTACCACTACAGATTCTCCCGGGACCACCACAGATTCTACCGGTACCACCCCAGATCCCACCTTGATCGTGGGGACACGTCACTTTCGCCAAGCTGTTTTGTTTTTGCCGGGAGAGGATTCCCCCCCCCCCCTCCACGCTGCTTTCTCCACGCTGCCGCCATGTCTCTCGATCCTGCGATGCCACAATCCACACGGGGCGGGTGGCAGTGGTGGCTACTACGCTGCCCGTGGCCGACTGTAATCCGGCAAAGTGCAGGCAGCAGCGAGGGTTGGTGAATCACCGCACACATCGTTGTGAAACTCCATTATCGTGTGGGCGTCGGCGAGGTGCCATACCCTGGCTTTGCAAATGACAAGCCATTCAGTCGGCCAGTCGGCCAGCGAACCAGTCGGTCAACCAGCTCGCCTGTCAGCCAGCCAGTCAGTCAGCTGGTCAGCCAGCCAGTCAGTCAGCTGGTCAGTCAGCTGATCAGCCAGCCAGTCAGTCAGCTGGTCAGCCAGCCAGTCAGTCAGCTGGTCAGCCAGCCTGTGAGCCATCCGGCCAGCCAGCCAGCCAACCTGATTTCTTTTTCTAATCCAGCATGATATGGAGAAGAGCGTTTCTAGTGGTTGACCTGTCACTCTAATAATATCCCAAATGGACTGTTGAGATCTGAGCGCCGCATGGCAACCGGTACACAAACACTCGCAAGTCCCATCAGCCGGTGGCGATAGCCCGTGTGGAGCCACCGCGGAGTGAAAATTCTTCCCGATTGTGGAGATCCTGGAAATAATAGCCGTCCGGCGTGGGGGGGTGTGGGGTAGGTAGGTTGGTAGTGGGGGTGGTGGCAGCGGCCAGAAATATCTGTCGCCGCTCGTATCGTGTGGTGGTGATGATAGGGCGGCTATTTAAATCCCCCACCACCCCCTACCCACCCCGCCCCCCAACCGCACGCTGCTTACAGGAGCCAAAAAAACGATGCCGGGAACCCACCGACTATCAGGAATCCATCGGAGTAAGCGATTTAGAGAGACGCCAGTGATGCCAGCCGCTATCTGAGTTGGGGGGGGGTGGGTGGGGTGGAGCAGTTGGGACCCTCTGCGAAAGTAGAGTGAGTGAAGAGGAATTGAAATAAAAAAATATATATTTTTCGATTTAAAGCTTTCCTGACTGCAGGGATTTATCTTCTTGGTTCTTTCGGTAAAGTCACGTAGAAGGGAAATAATAAAATAATAAAAATAAACATTATAAAATATAATAAAGTTAATATGTAGAAAATGTATTATTTAATTATTAATAAAAATAAAACAATATAAAATATAATAAAATTATGATGTTTTATTTTTATTATTGTATTATTTCCCTTCCACGTGACTTTACCGAAAGAACCAAGAAGATATATATATATTTTCAGCAATTTTCGTTATTATTTCCACTGCTAAACTCTGGGATGTGGATGTGAACCCGTCACAGCCACGTCTACCCGCCTCCAATGCAGCGCCGCGTGGAGTCAGCGGCCGGGTTTGGTGGATCACACAACGATCTTGTTGCGAAACTCTGCCGGAAGAAGGCGGCACAGCAAACGCGGTTTGCACCTGTTCCGTTTTTGTTGTTGTTTGTTTACGGCATACAGCGTTGCTCCCTCGCACGCGTGGGTTGGGGAGGACTTCATCCGGCATGGATTGCGGTGGTGGTTGCTGGGTAGGTGATCTGCAAATCTCGTCTCCCCCCCACCTCCTCCCATCTCTACTTCGTCACGAACAAGCGGAGTTGTACTGCGCGCTGGTCGTACGGCATCAACGCGACCACCAGATACCCATTCCGTCCTGAGCCGACCAGATGTTTACCGGCCAGGACACCACCCCCCCCCCCCACCCCCATAAAACTAAACTATTTATTTTGTTTTTTAAACTATAAACGAACGCCTTTTTACGTCATTGGTACCTCATTTGCCAGTAAAAAATATGAAAATTGTTTTTTTACCCTTTTATCTGGCAACAAAACTGACACCTTTTTTTTACTGGCAAATGAGGTTCCAATGGTGTAAATGCTTACCCCGAGCTCTCATACTCTGATGGTGCATTGTCTTTGAGTTGTGCGCCTTTTGGCGTCATCTGGTCCAACCCATGTGAGACTAGGCTCTAAGGAAAGCTGTCTCGGGTGTGGACCAATCAACTTCAAGGACAGTGCATACATTATCAGAGTTATGTTTTTTGCTTGCATTATGACTGCAGGTATTGTGGTCTTTGCAAACATGACTCCTTGTAAAAAAGGTGTCAGTTTTGTTGCCAGATAAAAGGGTAAAAAAACATTTTTCATATTTTTCTACTGGCAATGAGGTTCGAATGGTATTTTTTTTTTTACTATAAACTAACACTTTTTTGTGTTTTACCAGGTAAGGCCCATTGACCTGCTATACAGCTCTTTTGTCAGAAGCGAACTGGCCACCACAAATGATAGCTCAACGAAGTGGCTTATCGTCACGTGGACATTTGTAGCAGGGGACATACACTCCACGCGGCCACAGGGAGACAGACACGCAAACTCCAAATATACAGCAGCAGGCATCAGTGTCGTGATCGAACCCACGACCTCCTGTATACCAGACGAGATAGTTAACATCTCCCTGGCAGTGGGGGGGGGGCGCCTCTGTCGCAGCCTCCACCGCTGCTCGGCGCTTCCGTGCGGTGCCGGAGAGGTCACGTGGTGGTAGCCGGTGGCTAATTCAAGGGCAGGAATTCTGGGAAAGGACGCGAACTGTGACCTGCCAGCCTTCCCAGTGCCATCCAGACTCTGGGAATCACGTGCGAGGAATCTTTGCTGCTGCCCCCCTCCCCTCCACCGCCAACCCCCCCAACCCCCACCTCGTCGTCTGCTCAATATGAGCCTCTGTCTGTCCCCAGGCCTGTTGGTCAACCTCCGTTTAAGCTCGGCCGCTCTCATAATGAAGCAATTGTATCGCAACCTCCACCCCGCCCCCCCATCGCCCCTCGCTCTCCCCCCCCGTAATTCATGACACGGTTAAGATTTTTTAGAAGGTTCCCCCGGTTGCCCCCCCCCCACCCGAGCCCCCCCCCCTCCCATGCATTCATTATATATTTATATTGCAGTTACATCTCTCGTTCGCAGATGTCACCGCCGATTTGTTTTAAAATTTCACCGGGTGATGGGAGCCTCACCTCGTGGTGCACAGACGCGCGGCCCAGCCGCCCTTCGATGTGGACGCGACCGCTGCGGAAACACTGGAGGTGGGAGGGATGACCCCCCCCCCTCCCCCCGGCTACACTACAAAGATCCCCCGTGTAGCCTTAACAGACTGTTGGGGCAAGTGCTGTTAACGAGCAGCTATGAAGGCCGGCATGGCACACTCAGGGGCGTGGGTAGCCAATACCACGCCCGGCCGCCTTTGTCTCCCTAGTGGCGATGTTTTACACGCCGACCCGGGTACTCGTTTGAGGCTGAGTCGACCTAGGGGAGGTCCAAGACCGGCTTAGATAATCATCACTGGTTGTTGGCCGAGAGCGTGAATCGAACTCGGGCTGCCAGGTTGGTAGCGCCGCACGCTAACCGCTGTCCCACCGCTCCCCACACGCGCGTGCTCAGTCTGGTTGTGCCGCACCCGCGCCTCCGACTAGCGCGGTTGGCCACGTAGGGGGCGAAAGAAGTTCAACATGCATACAAACGAGTGCCCGGCGCGTTGCGTGTACACATCGCCACCGGGGAGACAAAGGCGGCCGGGCGTGGTGTTGGCCACCCACCCCCTCCCTCGTGTGCCGTGCCGGCCTTCATAGGCGCTTCTGGACAACAGCAGTACCCGGCCGGGTACGGGTAGGGTACGGGTATCGGGTACCTGATTGCGACCTCTGGGATGAAGCCATGTTGCAGGCGTGGGTGGGTTGATTCTAGGAACTTGAATTGTGAGAAGAGACAAGACGTTGGGAAATGAGTGACAAACAGTTACTCACCAGTGACTCACGGCCTACCCTTACCCGTACCCGGCCGCACCCGGCCGGGTACGG
Source organism: Lethenteron reissneri (assembly GCF_015708825.2). Classification (NCBI taxonomy): domain Eukaryota; kingdom Metazoa; phylum Chordata; class Hyperoartia; order Petromyzontiformes; family Petromyzontidae; genus Lethenteron; species Lethenteron reissneri. The sequence continues at coordinate 7,822,987 of NC_083834.1, forward strand.
GTAGGGTACGGGTACGGCCGGGTACGGGTACCCGTTTGCGACCCTGGTGCGTCCGGGTACGGGTACGGGTAAGGAATCAAACCCCGTTTGCGACCTCTGCCACGAACCCAGCGACTTGGAGTTCACGCTTTGCCATCTGTCTGGGAAGGGGCGATCCTCCTCCTCCTCCCTACAGGGACCACGACGGCTTTGATGGAGGGCGAACGGATACATGAAGTAATCTGTTACGCGTTTCTCTCCCTCCCCCACTTCCCACCCACCCACCTCTCACTCGACTCTCTCTCTCTCCACACACGCGGAGCAAATATGATTGACTCGCGCGGAATCCCACTTTGCAAACCCCATTTGCTCTATCCCGGCCTCACATCTGTCGGCCCGCACACGTGCTGCTGCTACTGCTGCTGATGCTGTTGCTGATGATGATGATGCTGATGATGCTGCTGATGCTTTTTCCACGCACGCGGCTCGTGTCCAAAATGCGGCGTCTGCAGCTGCCCCCCCACCGCCACCTCCCTCGAACGAGAGGCTTGGGCCAAGGTTACAGCTCATCGTGGTGCGGTGTGGTGAGTTCTGGTGAGTGCGGTGCGGTGGTGTGGTGGTGCAGTGTGGTGGTGGTGCAGTGTGGTGGTGGTGTTGCAGTGTGGTGGTGCAGTGTGGTGGTGTGGTGGTGCAGTGTGGTGGTGCAGTGTGGTGGTGTGGTGGTGCAGTGTGGTGGTGGTGCAGTGTGGTGTGGTGTTGCAGTGTGGTGGTGCAGTGTGGTGGTGTGGTGAGTGCAGTGTGGTGGTGTGGTGTTGCAGTGTGGTGTGGTGGAGCAGTGTGGTGGTGTGGTGGTGCAGTGTGGTGGTGGTGGTGCAGTGTGGTGTGGTGGTGCAGTGTGGTGGTGGTGCAGTGAGGTGGTGGTGGTGCAGTGTGGTGTGGTGAGTGCAGTGTGGTGGTGTGGTGGTGCAGTGTGGTGTGGTGGTGCAGTGTGGTGGTGGTGGTGCAGCGTGATAAGATTCGATGTGTTATGATGAGCGCAGTGTGGTCGTGTAGCGCGGTGCGTTGGCACAGTGCAGTGCGCTGTGGCCGGGGCCATTCGGTGCGGTCATCCCCGCAGTTGCAATGCGGTGAGGCGAGACGGGTTCGTGCTCACGCGTGCCGTGGCACTGCCACGCGCTGCGTGGTGTCGTATGGCGGCGCATTGTGACGTGGCGCGCGACGTCGTGACGTGTTACGTGACGTCGTGACGTGTTACGCGACGTCGTGACGTCTGAACGCGACGTCGTGACGTGTGAACGTGACGTCGTGACGTCTGAACGCGACGTCGTGACATGTGAATGCGACGTCGTGACGTGTAACGCGACGTCGTGACGTCTGAACGCGACGTCGTGACGTGTGAACGCGACGTCGTGACGTGTGAACGCGACGTCGTGACGTTGCGTGACGTGCCACGAGGTGGGGTTCGCTACGGTGCCACGTCACAAAGGACCACGTGTTCCTTTGTGACGCGTGGGGGGGGGGCGGTAAGAGCGCACCCTATCAGCCGACGCCACGTCACAAAGGACCGCACGACGCACCACCGAACGCCACTCACCATCGGCCCTCCTGCTGAACGTATCAAACGATTGAATTGGCGACTCTGCGTTGGCGTGACACGCAGAAGGGCCGTTGCCCCGAAACGTCGCCAATTGTTAACACATTTTTTCTTCTCCCATTTTAAGGACACGGTGGTTGAGGTGTTGGTTTCTTTGCTGCAGCTCTGCACACTGGCAGGTTCACGTCAATCACACCTGGCTCAGCGTGAGCAGCAGATTTACTGAATGGAATTTGTGGCTGTGAACGCGCGTGTGTGTGCGCGCCTATGTGTGCGTGTGTGTGCGTGTGTGTGTGTGTGCGCGTGTGTGTGTGCGTGTGTGTTCGTGTTTGTGTGCGTGTGTGTGTGCGCGTGTGTGCGCGCGCGTGTGCGCGCGCGTGTGTGTGTGTGTGCGCATGTGTGCGCGTGTGTGTGCGCGTGTGTGTGCGTGTGTGTGTGCGCGCTTGTGTGTGCGTGTGTGCATCGTGCGCGCGCGTGTGTGTGTGCGCACGTGTGTGTGTGTGCGCGCGTGTGTGCGCGCTTGTGTGTGCGCGTGTGTGTGCGTGTGTGTGTGTCTACGTGTGTGTGTGTGATGGAGCGGTAGTGTAGCGGTTAGCGCATTATGGATCAGGGGATCAGAAATCGATTCCCGCTCACGGCCACCAACACCAGCGACGATTATCTGTAAGAGTCCTGGGGCTCTTCAAGGTCGACTCAGCCTCAAATGTGTACCTGGTGCGGCGTGTAAAACATCGCCACTGGGGAGACAAAGGAGGTCGGGCGTGGTGCTGGCCACCCACCCCCCTCGTGCGCCGTGCCGGCCTTCGTAGGTGCTCGCTAACAGCACTTGCCCCAACAGTCTGTGTAAGGCTATACGGGGGATCTTTGTCTTTGTAGCTGTGCGTGTGCTCCACAGGGGCGGTCTTGTGCGCGCTGCATGCGACCCGAGTTCGATTCCCGCTCACGGCCACCAGCACCAGTGACGATTATCTGAACCGGTTCTGGAGCTCCCCTAGGTCGACTCAGCCTCAAATGTGTAATAGACATCGGCCGGGCGTGCGTGGTGCTGACCACCTACCCACCACGTCGCCTGCCTTGCTACCTCGCTGACAGCGCTTGCCCCTGACAGCCTTGCCCAAGGCTATACGGGGGACCTTTGCCTTCGGCTGTCCGGCCAGACCGCGTTGGTCACGAGACGGGGGCGGCCGATGACTCTCCGCACGCGTCAGAGTCGCCCCCCCCCCTCTCCCCCCCCGCCCCCCCTCTCTCCCCCAGCCCCCCCCTCTCTCCCCCCCGCCCCC